>NW_007726516.1:483314-519660 GCF_000696425.1 Galeopterus variegatus
AACCTCATATTCTATAGTCTCTGAATTAGGTTGCAAAGGACAGAACTTCAAGGCCTTATATAATGCTATAAATACAGGCAAGATCTGCATACAGCACACTATTTTGATAAAAAAAGATTCAAGTACGGTAGATAAAACACATTAAAACAATAATCAATAATTAAAAGCTACACACACACACACACACACACACACACACACACACACACACACACACACAGTGAAAGCAAATACTCAAAGTGAAGAGAAGCCATGCTATAAATACAGGCAAGATCTGCATACAGCACACTATTTTGATAAAAAAGATTCAAGTACGGTAGATAAAACACATTAAAACAATAATCAATAATTAAAAGCTACACACACACACACACACACACACACACACAGTGAAAGCAAATACTCAAAGTGAAGAGAAGCTGCTAATGTCAGCAGCATCAACAGTCCCATGGTAGATATCCTCCTTTCATCATGGCCAATTCATTAACAGAGGAGAAAAGACAGAAACTCTGGGAAATGCAGACCATCTGCTTAATCCCAATGCAACAGCACATGTCTCTTATATCCAAAGCTTTTTACCAGAAATGAAGAGAGATAAGATCTAATTTTCTCATGAAATATCTAACAAATGTATTTAGACATATTTGCATCACAAATAAAAATAATGCCAAAATAAGGGAAAAAAAATAAAAAAAATAAATAAAAATAATGCCAAAATCATTATTAAATGAGGCCTTTCTAATATCAGCTAAGAATTTTACTAATGAATGCACATTGATTAAACAGCCTTAGAGAAAATGGGGTTGGGTTTCTATTAACTTTAGTCAGCTATTCCTTAAAATAAAATCAGGCCCAAAACATATCATTCCTTAAACAGCAAGAACATTTTAGTCAAGTCATCCTAGTTTTAAAAAGACATCAGAAGATATTCCTTTAATACTATATGTTTCAAGTCATGTGCATTTCTTATAAGAAAAGATTAGAAACAAATAATTCTTACCTTGAAATTGTGAACCTTCTCATATTTTGGAATTTGCTCATTTTCTTTCAGAGTTGCTCTTCTAACAAGTGATGTTAACTGCGAATAAGCAAAGAGTTTCAGAGGTTGCCAGATTGTCACAGACGACTTTGGAGAGCCCAGTTTCATACCCAAGGCTGCTATCAATAAACCTTGCTGACGGCCCTCTTGTTTTGATTTGTGAACTGCAGCTCTATTAGTTTTCCTCCCCGACCAAGACTCTTTGGATGGCATTTTGGGGTTCACGGGAAAAAAAGAAAACCTATGTTAGTATCTATGTCTGTCGATGAAGTCTATTCAGCTAACAGACGAGCATTCTGCCAGGCAGCACAGCTAACCTACGGAGAGCTGCAGAGAAACACCACAGAGAGGTGGAGGAGGAGGCTGAAGCACTTAAACAGAGGTCGACTACCCAGACAAATTCTTCTTTCTTCCTTTTTTTTTTTTTTAAAGGAATCTATATTTAAGCTTCTGAAAACTTAAAAGTCTGAACAGAAATAAAAAGAGTTGATGCTAACATACAAAACACTCAGCATCTCTTTATCCCTTTTCAAAAGCCATGCAATTTTGACAAATGATACATTTCTAAAAGCTTTCTTCTCTATCCAATATATTAATGTCCATCCTGAATGAAAGATGCCTACATACTGCCTGCAGTCAGTTTCTAGCAACAGCCACCCTGTGAAGCCCCTAGCTGGGAGTGTGGGGGAGGGGAGGGATTCGACAGGGGAGGCTGGATTAGACTGGCCACCGTAAGAAAGGAGATAACCAATGAAAATCAAGCAACAGTATTTAAGCACTGTATTCCTCAACTCACTCTGTCTCTCTGTTTCTCCCTCCTCTCATGTAAGATTTTCTTGCTGGCTCAAGGCAAAAGAAAAAAAAAAAATCAGTGGGAAGATAATGAGTAATGAATGAGTCATGCATTATTACAAAATGGAATTTTTTTTTAACCTATTAAAAGCAGAGGAAAATTAACATACAGCACAAGGTTTTAAAAAGAATGTACCACTGCCAGGTAAATTATGAAAGTTTGATCTATATCCCTCTTTGTGCATTATGGACTGAGATTAGTTAACTGAAACCCAATTTCATTAAAGATGATCAAAAACTGATAAGTATTATGATGAAAAAGAAAAGGAGTTTAACTCAGAAACGTACTATTTTCATGCAGAACAAGGAGCATGCTAACAGCCTCGAGTGGTCAGTTTTGTCTCTCAACTACGAGTAGTTTTGTTGTGGGTCTATGCTTAAATAGATGAAACCATTATTTTAAGTCTCTAGTCTCAACACTTTATTCGGAGAGCTTGTGGCCAAGTCATAGTGGGAGCCAGCTGAGAATAATTCCTCACGTACACAGGTCCCAGACACAGGTAGTGTAACTGTGCTTATATAGGACCTTTTAGTGTTTGTTTGCTCATGTAGAAAGGGAGGTGTTGAGTCAGACACTCAACACCAGCTCTGCTTAAGAGCAATACCTACATTTTTCACTAAGGTCCTATAAGAGGCTTAAATTTCCTCATTTTGGTTCCACAATCATCTTCCATCTATTTCCTCCCGCTATAGTAATTAAGTTTAATCCATTTTGATTCTAATGTTACACTGTATTTAAATGAATTCAGTACATTTGCTAGTATAAACAATTTATCTCAGATTTCGTAATCTCCAAGGGTTATGTGCCCAATGAATATTCTAGTTTAATTAGGGCATGAAGTGGTCCCTAAACTATGCTCGATATTGGAAACAACAAATGATTGATTTTCTAAACTTTCCCAAATTATTTCTATTTGAGTGTATAGTATCTTTTATTTCTTTAAAAAACATTTCCAATAAAGTCTACAGAAGTTTCAATTTCACAAATTTATACCTCAGATTATTAATATGAGACATAAAACGCTCCCATTCCAAGAGGAAATGCAATGAAAAAAGGTCCCTTGCCTAACCTGATTACTCTTCAGTTTAGACCTAGTTTGAAACATGGTAACTGAAATTACAAAGGCCAACCAACTCTTTGGACACGTATAGCCTAAAGTGAACTTTATCCAATTCTCAGAAGGCATGAGAAAAAGAGTCGAGTTTAATAGTAAATATTTTCTCCTCAACAATGTTTAACACCAAGTTAAGTTAAAGAAAACAATCACACATGTAAGCCAAATAGCACTTTTTTCTGAATATTTTTGATCAAGGTCCTGTGTTACAGATCATCCCCAGTCCTTCAGCTGTAATAACTAAAATTCAACTAAGCATAAAAATTTTCATGGTAGTTATCCAGAAAATTCATGGCCAGGTAAAAGTGAACATCTTGTTATTGAGAAGTAAAATCTACTGTAGACTCTGCAGAGTTGTACTGTGCTGTCTTTCCTAGGTAATTTTTTTACTTAATCAATTAATACTGGATTAATTGCAATTTGTACAGCTACCAAGGGCAGTAAAGAGATAGAAAACAAGAGATTAGGATGAAAAAAATCTTAGCTACTCTCAAATGGCTCAAGGTTCGGTCTATATTTTGCCCTCAACATGGCAGCAACTGCATTTCTGCGTTAATTCTGGTTAAGAGTTTGCAAGTCACAAGAACTACTAACTCTAAAATGAAGGACCAAAATCAATGTCTTGATGTTCCAGACAAATGTGTATCACTCATGCTTACTTTTATCTGGTCATATCTATCTACTTAAGTAAACAGTATAGAAACTATTAATTATTACTTATTACTTATTGAGTACTTATATTCCAGACACACAGGCACTTTACATATAGAATCCCAGTCAATCCAGATCAACCATACGAGGCATATATTATCCTCATTTTATACTTGACAATACTGAGGTCCAGTGAAGTTAAGAGTACTTATATTCCAGACACACAGGCACTTTACATATAGAATCCCAGTCAATCCATACGAGGCATATATTATCCTCATTTTATACTTGACAATACTGAGGTCCAGTGAAGTTAACTTCCCAAAATTGCACAGCTAGCAGGTGGTGGAGTTGGGCTCTGAAATATTATGCTATATCTACTCAAGGGAGAAAATGAGAGGAAACTATGGAGTTTGAGGGTAATGGTTTTCTTCTCTGTGATTCTATTCAAGGTGGTTTCACTAAGTTATCCTCTTGATTTCAAAGAGGAGCAATAGATAGTGATGGAGTTTGGATGTGTTGTCCCCTCCAAAACTCATGTGGAAATTTGATCTCCAATGTGGCGGTGTTGGAAACTGATTGAGTGACGGGGGTGGGTCCCTTATGAATGGATTAATGCTCTCCCTGGGGGAGGGGGGATTAATGAGTGAGTTCTTGCTCTATTAGTTCCCATGAGAGCTGGTTGTTTAAAGGACCCTGGCACCTCCTCTCTCTCTCTCTCTTGCTTCCTCTCGCCACGTGATCTGCTTGTTCCTGCCAGCTGCCTGCCACTTTCTGCCATGAGTAGAAGAGATGCAGCTGCCCCAGAATCGTAAGCCAAATAAACCTCTCTTTTTTATAAATTACCCAGTTTCAGGTATTTCTGTTATAGCAACACAAAACGAACTAAAACAGATGGTAAGACAGAGTAGGAATGAGTTAACAACAAATGGTAAGAAAAAAGTAATATAATGACTAAGACCTTAAGATTTCGAGCTTAGCATGCAGGACATGTAGGAAACGCAGACCTCAAGACTCAATTCAAACACCCTCTCGTTTGTGAAGGCCTTTGATGATTTGCACCAATTAGATGTGATCTTGCTCACCTGTGAACCTCAGAGTCCTTCACTGGTTCATTAATTATGAGACATGTCACATTCTACCTCATATCACAGTTACCTGTGCAGCTAGTTATATAAAATTAAGTCTTTTAGATCTTCATATAAACCTTCAATACAGCATAGTAGCTTAAACAAATAAAAGTTCCATAAATATTTGGTTAAAAAATAAAACCACGGGCTGGCCCGGTGGCGCACTGTAGCAGTGCACCGCTTGGGAAGTGCGGCGGCGCTCCCGCCGAGGGTTCGGATCCCACATACAGACCAGTTCCTGCTCACTGGCTGAGCAAGGTGCAGGGAGCAACACGGAGGGTTGCGATCCCATTGCCGGTCCCGGGCCGGTACGGGCGCGACACTGAGGGTTGCGATCCGTTGCCGGTCACGAAAAAAGATGCGATCCGTTGCCGGTCATGAAAAAAGACAAAAAGGAAAAATAAATAAATAAATAAAACCAAATGAAGGCAGCTATTTTTATTGGGGGCAGTGTGGTATAACAAAGATGAGATTTGAAATCACAGAAACTTAAATATGAATACTGACCTTGGGAGATTTTGCTTGGTGCTTTGGTCACCTTATCTACCTAACAGGGATAATCATACCTATCTAACAAGTTATGGAAAGTTTAAAGAAGATGACACATAAAAGATGAAAAGACCACCTGCAGACACCAAGTGCTCAATAAATGATGGTATTACAGGGGTGCTATGCTAAATATTAGCTGTAGGGTATGCTGGGTGAACATAAGACACAGGTCCCTGTCCTCAAGGAGTCTGTAATCTGCTTTTGGTCTATACTACACAAGCATGCCTGGAAACTCTTGCCCTTCACTTTGTATTATGGCCTCTACCCAATTTCCCACATTCTATCTTTAATCCTGTCTTTATAAAGGCATATAATGACATGTATGTTAGTTGAGGGAGCAGGGTTGGGAGGAGGGGTAGAAAATGACAAAGAAAGGAAATTATTAGTATTTGTTAAGGACCCAGGAATGTTACTTGATCCTTCACACAGTTGTCCTATTTATTGGTCACAACCATCCTGGGAGGTATGTTTCATGATGGATGGTCACTTTATAGATGAAGAAACTGGGCCTCAAGTAATGACTTGCTCAAGGTCACGCAGTCAGGAAACAGAAAGTCTGAGATCTGAATCTCCATCTTTTGTCTCCAAATCCTAACAGCTCTTCCTGCTACCTTATAATGGGAGTAAGAAACAAATGTTAAGATGTTGGGGATACAGTGCCTCTCATATTCTGGCTCTATAAAACAGAAGAAAATGGCTTAACTTGGTGGGGGTCTAAACTGACAGGGCACATATCCTACAAGGTCATTTTTTACTGGAAACACCAACAGTGTTTAGCTTTTTTTTTTTTTTTTTTTTTCCTTTTTTGTCTTTTTTACTGACCGGTAACGGGATCGCAACCCTTGGTGTCACGCCCGTACCGGGGACCAGCAAGGGGATCGCAACCCTTGGTGTTGCGCCTGCACCGCACTCAGCCAGTGAGCGGGAACTGGTCTCCACATGGGATCCGAACCCTTGGTGGGAGCGCCACCGCGCTCCCAAGCGGCGCACTTTCCAGTGCGCCACTGGGCCGGCCCAACAGTATTTAGCTTTTCATCCTGACTGGGAATCTTTGGCCTGTCTTCAGATGTGACTCTGCCCATCCCAGATAACGATATCACTTCTGGAGGTTCATGTGAATGAGGGTGATTGGCCTGGAAAAAACAATGGGCAGATTCCATGACCTCTGTTTCTTACTTAGTCCATACCATCTGTAACATAGAGAAGAGTACTATAAAAATGGTCAAAGGCTGGAGTGGGGAGTATTATGAGAAATAAGAAAAGGAAGGTAAAATAGGTCACCTTGGAAAGAAACACATTCACTGTTTCTCAAATAATAAAAACTTCCACTGTTGTTTGTTAAGTAATAATACTGGATTTTTGTTGAACTAGCTCTTATTTTTACCAAGTGTGGTAAAACAGGAAACTCATGGGCTCTGGGGCCAGACAAAACTGTTAACCATAACCCTGTCATTTACTGTTTGTGGCATGTCCTTGTCAAGTTACTAATTTATTTCAGTCTTTGTTTACTAATATGTAAATGAAGTAAAAATACTTACAGAGTAGAATTATTAATAATTAAATGAGATAATATGTGGGAAGTGTTTTGCATTATTTCTGGCACAGAAGGTAATCAATAAATGGAAGTTTCTCCTCCTTTCCTTGTATCCAAGGACCTATATTTCCAAGATCAGAGTTAGTATAATGTGTGACTCTGATACAGATGAAGACCCAAGGCCACAGTCCTGTGCAATGTGAGCTTCAGGTCAAATTGTAACTGATGGTTTAGGGACACGTCGCAGGCATCACTGTTCTGTAACCTTTACCCTACCACCCTGTCCCTGGCAATTTTGTAGAACCCCTATGCTTAAACTCTGAGTAATCCTATCAAATCCTGCTTACAGGATAGGGTCTGATCAATTTATTCACATTATGGTACAAATGACTGATTACACTTTCTTTTCCACAAGTATCTAATTTTTAATACGGGACCCAAGATTCAAGACAAAGGAATAAATCTTCAACTACTGAATGTCAGTACTCATTTATAAGAAGAATGTTCTCTAGGAAATTGGAAATACTTCATACAACCCAAACAGCCACCCCCTTTGTAACATCATGGTGATGCTAGACTTACTAACACAGTACTCCAGTTAACTAAGCTAAGTCAACATTTCACACAAAAAGCACCAGTGAGGAATGTTCTAACTGGCTTGGCCCTGAGGCTTGGGGACGTGAAGTGTTAGTGAATTAACTCTTAGGTAATTAGGGTTTCTGGTTCAGGTTTAGCAAAATCCTACCATTTCTATAAAATGTGAAAATTGAGGTATAAGCAACACAGCTTTTCTGAAACCTCCAATATCAAGTTATAACATGAGGATTTGTGAATTCAAGCAAATTCAACTCACTCTAGATATGCAGATAATTCCTACCCTCATCCTCTGAACTATAATTTGTAATCTAATTTTTTTCCATTAGAGACAGGAGTGGAATATTTTCCAAGATACTTAACAATATGTCTGCTTCCATTAATTTAACTGACAACACAGGGATGTGCTGAAAGATTTGGGTATGTTTAAGTGGGCCTGCTGGCTATAGCAAGTTCTGTCAAATTTACAATGGGGTTTTATCCATTACCCAATTTTGCAGGCTCAGAACCTTAATTTGTAAGCACAAGGAGATTATATTTATTTCTCAAAGGGAGACTAACAGGATAATACCAAGCTAATGAAACTGACAGGTAAAATCCGAATGACAGTTGTCTAGTTTATAGTAAGATATAATGAGATATAATTATCAATAAAGTGGGTGACCAACATGTTCTTTTTTGGTAGCACACCTATACTGGAAACAAAAAATCATTAGGAAGTTGGTAAGAATGGAATCAGAACAAGTGGAGTGGGTTAGATGAACTGAATATTTAATGCACTGAATATTTAAGACATCTGTTGAATCCTCTACAATTAGGATGGCCTTGCCAATGGACTGGAACACTCATCCATTTGGTGGGGGCTCCCTCACTTTAGGAGTGCCTGGATGGGCATAAGCAACTTCTACCTCTTTGAGTCTCCCTTTTTTTAGGTGTTTCTTTCAATTTTGAATATTTCTGCTCTGATATTTTAGGTTATTTTGAATACCTCTGCTCAGATATCTTAAAGTTAATTCATAAGACACAGTCTTATTTTTTCATTTACAAGTTCTTAGAGGGTGGTAGATGGTAACCCTTAAGTATCAGTAACAATTCATACAAAGAGTGCTTTGGGAAGATAAAATAAAATTTTGTCCTTATTCTGAATTATGTAACCATATAAACATGACTATATCCTATAATCATGTTACATATAAACAAAATTACACAGTAAGAGTAAAACGTTCTAGTCTAATGTTCCCCAATATTTGGCCACTGGCAGTGACGGTTGTATGATGATTATAACAACATTCTTCCCTGGCTCTTCTTAATGAAAAGCTGAAATTGGTCTCCATGGGAACTTCCTCTCAATCCACCCCTCCCCCACAATGAACCTGAGGGGCTACTTGGGGAAATGTCATTACGTTTTGATTTTTGTTTTACCCAAATTTTTGATAACTAATACCTGAAAGACTTATAAAAACACCGTAGGGGTAAAAAATAAAAAAAAAAAAATAAATAAAAACACCGTAGGGAAAATATAGGAAAATGGTCAGGGCCCCTCAGATGTTCGGAATCTTGCCGAGCATTTGATGTAAATGTGCACGTGTGCCCAGGTTCTCCTTGGTTATCGTCTAATGTAATTGCGCATGTGCACCCAGGTGTCCTGGGTTATAACTTAAGTATAAAGGACAAGTGGCTCTGATCCACAGGGCCCCCGCCCACGGGATGCCCCGAGAGGCCACCACCACTGCTGCTTCTGTTACTGCTGAGGACGGAGCTGGTGTCTCTGCCAATGGCTCCTGGGATCTTTCCCAATTACTGAGCGTGGACCTGCGTGTGAGGGGTCTGGTGACACAGCTTAGCATGTAAGGGGTCTGGTGACCCAGTCTGTACAGTGGGTTTGAAGGGTCTGTGAGACCTAGCCCTGACAATACAAATGGAAACAGTATAAAATAATGAAAGGTTTTGGCTTTAGTTATGAATTGCCTTGCCATACAATTGGCATAGTCATGTAACTGAACAACTGGCATAGTCGTGTAGCTTTACAAACACTATTTCTGTTCTGTAACAATACAGAAGGTGAAATCAGAGAACCTCTAACACTTTTCCAACAACTAGGGACATGTATTCACTTTTTCAAAATTTTTAGTTGTAATATATAGAAGATACAAATAAAAGGTAGACTCAGATTGATACTAGGAGTGTTTTCAGATTTTTAACTGCCATATGAGGTTATTTCAAGTTACTGCACCTCAGTGAACATTTTGCACTCACCAGTTTAACAGAGGCAATCCAGTATAAGAATAAAAGTTAAACACTAGGGGCCGGCCCGGTGGCGCACTGCTACAGTGCGCCACTTGGGAGCGCAGAGTGGCGTACTGCTACAGTGCGCCACTTGGGAGCGCAGCGGCGCTCCCGCCGAGGGTTCGGATCCCACATACAGACCGGTTCCCGCTCACTGGCTGAGCGAGGTGCGGGCGCAGCACCGAGGATTGCGATCCCGTTGCCGGTCCCAGTCCGGTACGGGCGCGACACTGAGGGTTGCGATCCGTTGCCGGACACGAAAAAAGGCAAAAAGAAAAAAAGAAAAAAAAAAAGTTAAACACTATATGAGGGGTCTTCAAAAAGTTCATGGAAGGATTCATATTATCTTTTAATTCAATTTTTTCCACAAACTTTTTGAAATAACCTCACATTTTTAGTTTTCTCATCTCTCCAGTAACTTCTGTTGATTAGGCTAGGATAAAGCCTAAACAATTTGGTTATTTTTAAAAGGAATTGTTAGTCTTGTTTAAACTTAAGTTATAAAGCTAATCTCTTCCTACATATTACGAAAACAAACTGTAGTTTGATTAGACTATCCCAATTGTAATTTATTTAAAATATTCATCTGAAGCCTTGATAGATAAATGTTGATTCATGGTATGAAGTAGATTTATGAAGTTCAAAGATACTTTCAAAAACCTATTTTTATTATTTAAAAATGCAATAGTGGCCTGAAGACAAAAAGATTTAACTTTCATAAATAATTACCCTGGGAAGAAGTATAAAAATGAACATAATTCATGGATGTATGAACTGTCTAACTCACTGCCAGACGTGAACTTTCCTTTGAATTGACAATGCTATAGGGCATGTTTTATAAGACAATGATGTTAAAAAAGTAAAACTAGCTTGCTTTGGGGCCTTTTCTAAAACAAACTTTTTATATCACGCTCATAGTATTTCATTTTGTGGAATTCCTGTGAAAGAATCCTAATGAAATTAAGAGAGAATTTTAACAACTCCTAACTTAAATGCTCTTCTTTCTACAAGAGACAATCATTAGATTCTTCATATATGTAAATACTGTGTCTCACAGAACTCATCATCTTAACAGTGATTTGAGGCACCTGAACAAAGCCCACAAGTGATCATTTACTAGAAAATTAGACACAGAAAGTCAGCCTGCAACAATTTGCTCTTGTGAGTAACAAAAAGATTAAAGGATGACTTAACATGCATCTTTTAGTGATATTTTAATGTACGGAGAAGAACCTACCCCGCTGATTTTCCTCCTCCACAAAGGATAGGTTAAAGGGAGATGCAAATAAAGACCTTAGGTTGATAAGGTCAGTTGCTGTTAAGGCCATCTGGCCAGCAGAGGCTGGTGCTTTACTGCCTTTTCCACCAAAATACCCCTAATAGCAACCAACAGTGAACAGGGATTTGCAGGGACCCAGGGGTGGCTCTCCCAACTCCCAATAATGTATCTATGCTTTTTTAATTAAAAAAAATGGTTTCAATCAATTACTACTGTGTAAAATTGATGCTCTAAAAGGATATGTCATTTTTAGGTTTAACATTGTAAACTACACTACTACGCCAGTTCTCGGGTTAAGGCAATAGCTACGCTAATTGTACGGCTAGGCAATCCATAAGTAAAGCCAAAACATTTCATTATTTTAGTTATACTGTTTCCATTTGTATTGTCAGGGCTAGGGCTCAAACCCTTCAAACCCATTCTACAGACTGGGTCACCAAACCCCTCACACGCAGGTCTATGCTAGGAAATTGGGAAAAGTCCCAGGAGCCACTGGCAAGTGAAATGAGCTCCATCCTGAGCAGAAGCAGCAGCAGCTTACAGGTCCAGTGGCGGCCTCTCAGAGGGTCCCAGGGGCACCGGCAGCAAAAGCTTGCAGCAACAGCCACCAGCAGCAGTAGTGGTCTCTCTGTGGCCCCCTCCCACAGGGTAGGGAGCCCTAGGGATTAGAGCCACTTGTCCTTTATACTTAAGTCCATAACCCAGGACACCTGGGTGCCCATACATAATTACATTAGACAATAACCAAGGAACACCTGGGCACATGTGCCTATTTACATCAAATGCTCGGTAAGATTCTGAACATCTGAGGGGCCCTGTCCATTTTACTATATTTTCCCAACACATATCCCTGACAACTAGCGGGGAAATGCATAATCTAGTTTCAGGAGAACAGGCCTGGAGCAGGCCTTAGAAAATCTCTTCCAGTCCTAGACCTGATTCTGTAATCATATTACATATCAAAAAGTAATCTGTGAGGTAACTGGCTTAATAATCCTGGCTTAGTCCTACTTTTCAATAATTTTAATTACTGTAGTCTCCTGCTAATCTGTAAAAAAAAAAAAAGGCCCAGCTTTCACACTGCCCCCAAATGGGTAGCACTAATACACAGAGATTAAGATTCTACAAAGTGCTTTGTCACATATACCATTTCACTGTATACTCACATTCCTGTTTTTCAGAAAGGAAATTAATTGATGTTAAGGTATTTGCTCAGGGGTAAAAATAATCAATAGGCAAAAAAGCATTGATGGAAACCCAGGCCTCCTGACTTCACTCACACCCTATCCTCTCTCCACTCTACTGTGAGACCTGGGCTATGATCACTGAGACCTGAGGATATGATCACTCAACATGTGATGAGACTCTTAACGCCTGGTAAGGTTCAGGTGTCACAAAGTCCCAGAATCATAAGCAAGCAGAAATATTCACAGCTGAAAATGACCACCCCCAATTTAGTTCTAAGCCTGACAATTGATTTACAACACACAGAGAAGTAAAGTTAGCCTTTATTAACTTGTGGCAATTTAAAAGCTTTTTTCATTATTTTGATAGTGATGGGTAAAGTGATATCTCAATCTTACTTAGATATATGCAGTCCTTTATCAGATGTCTATCAGAGTTTCAAGGAGAGTTATTTAACTGCATGCCATTTTGTTTTTGTTTTGCTTTTTTGCATTGGCTTTTCCTGTTCCTTAAATGAAAATTAACAAAACTATCCTCTCAATCAAACTGAAAGAGGGGACTCTTGAGCAACTAATTAAACTGTCTTCAGACATAGATAATTAAGTTTTCCATTAAAATCTACCAAGCAGACACACATAATTTACAAGGGTGTCTCATGGGTAAACAGTCAAGTCTTATGTTTATAACTGAAATTCCAGATTGGCCAATGCAGTAATATAATTAGGATGTGCTTTATTTTTAAAAGAATATTAAAAAATAAGGATGCTGGACATGTGGCCTGAGACAGTGTAAACACTTTATATACCCCACAAATTCATTAAATGAAAATACTAAAATGCTCAAAGTATATACGCAGAATACTAAGCTCTCAATTTTCATTCAGCAATTTTATTGAGTGTCTACTATATGCTAGGTGGTCATGAAACCATAGTGAATACCAGAAAATAGGGCTGTATGCTTCTTTACAAAGACAGATATTAAACAAATAAATACATATTTAATGAATAAATTATAATTAGAATAAGTATTGGGTGGATAATAGATCTTTTCATCCTTAGTCCCAATAATCACATTGTTAAACAAAGATTACATTCATCTATGAAACCTATGTCTGAACCTTTCTTCCAATCTGCTCCCTCCTCTCATGGGACTTCTGTGACTCTAAAAGATGACTTCTACACATCTCTCCATCCTAGATTTCTCTCTCTCTCCTTCCAATCGGTATGTGCCTCCAAAAGACCTCTAAGGCCCAAACCACAGGGTCCTTTGCGACCACCTCATACAGTCCTTATACAAGAAACAAAGCAGACAGGGAACTGCATTTTATAAACCCTCATCCCAAAGGGTAAAAACAATTTTTAAAAATTTTAACTGAAGTTCAGTGTTATCTACAGTTAAGTGGTTAAAAGCTTGGCTCTTCAGTCCAAACTATCTGTAAAAGAATCTCATTTCCACTTACTAGTTACGGGACCTTAGGTAAGTCTCAGTTTCTCTATCTGTAAAATTGGAATGATGATAGTACCTACACCTCATAGGGGTGTTAGGAGAGTGATATGCGATAACGTATGTAAAATGTATAAAATGTATGTAAAGCACATATTTTTAGTACCTAGAATGCAGACAGTTCTCAAAACTCTCAGACTAGGTGGTGGGGGTGATTTTGATACTATCATTATCGGTTTTATCACCTAACACAATGCTTGGAACAAAGAAGGTGCTAAACAAATGTTGAAAGAATGAGCAGGCAAAGCTCATGGCACATTTGTAAGACTCACTGAATTCTTCACTCATAGACCAGTTCCTGTCTGAATGACTGCAGCCTCCTGCCCTTATCCTGTCAGAAGAAAACAGAAATTTTTTGTCTTACAGCAAGGTTATTAAAAAAGTAATGGCTGGCTATAGGTGAAAGGAAGAAAGGCATTTTAAATGTTGTTTCCTCATATGACAGCCAAAATATATACAAAATATGAACCAATAACATGTTAGAGAGAAAACTTGTAATAATATAGGTGTCTTAGCAACACAGATGACTAAAGGAGACACTGAATTGAAAACATTTGTTGTGCTAAGTACCTACCACTAGTAAGCCTAGTTCAAAGTTTTATCACGTTTTCTTCTATGAACTCAAACCTGTAACTTGCTATCGAATTGCAAGATGAAATTATTTTGATTATTTTTAAATATGTTTCTCATTAAGGAAGACATTAAGATAAAAAGTTTCTTGTTAAAAAAAAAAACAAAAACAAACAAAAAAAAACCTTGCCTAAAATATCTCCTGCGGGATCAGCTATAGAAAGATTTTTTTTTTAAGTGTATGCTTTTGTTGTATTTTTCACTGTCAGAATATCAAATCATGTTATCAGCTGAATGTCTTTTTGTTGTTTTCATCTTTAAAAGAAGCTGGTCTTAAAAAATAAATAAGCAAAAAAATAAATAAATAAATAAAACAACCTGGCCTTGGAGATATGAAGTATAGTTTTTAATATGTTATACCAATGATACTGCTTTTAATGAACAATAGCATATTGAAAGAGTTATTATGGGTCACTTTTTTTTTTTTGTCTTTTTTGTGACCGGCCGCACCGTGCTCAGCCAGTGAGTGCACCGGCCATGCCTATATAGGATCCGAACCCGTGGTGGGAGCGCCACTGCGCACCCAAGTGTTGCACTCTCCCGAGTGTGCCACGGGGCCGGCTCTATGGGTCACTTTAGACAGTTTTTTGTTTGCTTGTTTTAACTGCCTCATCTGTTGTAGATTACATTAAGCTTAGAGTTTTACATCTCCACATTTGAAAAACTCCATATTTCTCCAAAAGAGAAAAAGCCTCATACCAAATGATGTAAAAGGTACCTGGGTTCCCTTTGCAGATGGTTGTCTTGAGGAAAACTATTGTTTGAGTTGCAAGCTGAACTAACTCCTTTTCCCATGGAATACCATTTTTTACTCGAAAGAATGACTAACAAATGTTGGTTATTCCGATTCAGGTGTTCAGCATTTTCTAAAAACTGAACGAAGTGAGCCTACGACCTCAAGGAAAACAACTAACAGTCAATGATAAAATTCAAACTTTCAAGTGAAAATCAGAATGTTGGAAAATTTAAATCTGTCACCCTACACTTGACACCTTCCCACTGCTTAAATGGCTTTTCTGGATGATATTAGCAAATGTGATTTTTGATATCATATAAAACACGTCAATGTTTGGAAGACTACATAATTCAATGAACTAATATTTTCAAAACGACCAATGCATGATGTTACAGAATCATGCATGGCTGAAAGATAGATCCACTCAAAGTTCAAGACAGACCAACAGATTTCAATGTAACAGAGTAAGAAATGACTACTGATAAGATTTCAGATTCCTCATCGCAAGTAACCTTTACGAAATTACCACCTGTTTTGGCATGATATCAAAGAGGAAAACCCAAAATTATCTGAAAAGGCTATTATAATACTCCTCCTCTTTTCCAACTTCTTGTTACGTGAGGCCAGATTTTCTTCCTACACTTCAACCAAAACATATCACCATCAGATTGAATTCAGAAGCATTTATGAGAATCCAGTTTTTGTCTTAATATTAAGCCATACATTAGATTTACAGAAATATAAAACAATGCCACTCTTCTAATTTTTCTTGTTTCATAAAATATGGTTATTTTAATAATAATGCTAATATGTTAAAATGTAATTGTTATTGTTTCTTAAATGAATTAACAGATTTTTAAAAAATGTTTTGATTTCCAATATAGTAAATATCAATAGATAGAACTGACATAAACAAAAGCTCTTCTGCACAATCCACATAAACAAAAGCTCTCTGAAGCCTTCAATAATTTAGAAAGTGTAAAGGGGTCCTAGGACCAACAAGTTTGAGAATCATGGACCTCATCTACTAGTTGTAACCTTTACTGTTCACAGACTCTCACACACACATATACTGAAAGATAAATATATTAATATAGATGTCTGGGCTCCACGTTGATTCTACTCAATCAAAATTTCTGCAGGCATCTCTATTTTATATAAAGCTTCATTGGTAAGAACATTGATCTGATCTAGCTCTTTAATCAAAAAGTATTATTACTGCATATTTCAGAACTCCCCAAATTTAAATTTTTTAAAAAAATTTCTTCGTTATTTTCATCTTATTCATTTCATTTTCTTCATTATTTTATTTCTCAAAGGTACTATCAATAGTCTTTAAATTTCTCTTTTACAGTTATGAAATACTAATCCTAATTCATTGTTATTGGTTTCTCTGATTCTGACAGAGATAATGGAAAATGATAAACTATCAAATTGTGTTAAAGATTTGAGAAGGGTTTTATTTGTTCATTTGCTTTTAAATTACAATAAACTCCCCACAGTAAGTTTTACATATAGTCTCCAGAGTATGCACTTCAACTGTCTTCAAAATCTTGTTTATTCAGGAAGTGACTGTCAACTCAGAGGTCTTTTGTCAGTTTCAAAAAGCTAAGTAAGCATCAACTTTGACAATGAAATGCTAATAAGTACTTTGAAGACTGAAATGAAAAGCTGAAGCCACCAACCTGAATTTAAGTCAACTGTTGAAATGTAAAAATGTGCTGACATCTTAAATATAATAAATTCAATATGCTTTATTATATTATAAATCTTAGTTATCAAAATATTTCATTAATATGCAGATATATTATGTTAATCATTTAATATGGTTCGATTATAAAAATTTTAAAGAAATTTACTCAGATCTCATTCTACTAAGTATACTGCTATTTAAGTTCACTTGTTAAGTTATTGTCAGCTTTGCATATTTACGTGTAATTTATACTATCACACAAGTATAAATCTTTTCTTATTGATTTACTTTTGTTGTTATTCCTCTGAAAGGAACAAGACTATCTGAATTTGCACATTTCTGTGACACTCAAAGAAGAGAGGGGAGCATTTGACATAAGCAACCGTAGAGAACTAAGCTACACTATAGGAAAGGATATTTTGTTTTATTTTCTGTATTAAAAAATTCAGAAGTTATACTGTGTAAATTAGAATCTTTTTATTCTTTTAACATTTGATAAGAGTCTGTTTAAAAAACTGAACATAAGAGTTGCAGTGCTAGAGTGACATGCCTCAGTGGGCCAAGGGCACATGGTCAAGGTGAACCATGCTTCACCTTCCTTTGAACAGTTCTGGGAGGTTATAACTTCTCCCTTTTGAGTAATCCAGTGACTCCAAAGACAGTGATCCGCTCAGTCTAAGCACTAACACAGTCCAATGTTCAGTCTCTACAATGACACCAAAGGGCATCTGGTCTGGCTGACCTCTGTGACTGCAATCTCAAAAACAAAGGATGCACTATTAAAACACACCCCTAGAATCATTTGATAACACAACATAAACCTATCATCCCCAAAGATACCCATGTTATTATAATATCCATAAAAGACTGCCATAAAGATTAAAGGAGATAATCTGGTGAAGTACTTAGCACAGTCTCTGATATACAAAGGCTCAATAAATGTTTGTTATTACTGTTGTTATTCTTAGCTTTACAATCCTTAGAAATGTATCTTAGGGAGCTAGAAGAGACCTTCAGTTTCCTGAGGTCAAAGGAAATTATGTGACTGGCTCAAAGACTTACAATCCTAGTCAGTAGCAGAGCCAAGTCTCTATATAAATCTGCATGTTTTCAGTCTATTCTACCTCTTAGAATAATAAGAAGTTCTCAAAAGAACAGAATCTTAAATCTGAAAAATCTCTTGAGGGTTAACAAAAAAAAAACCTTATAGGTAAAGAATCATGCCAGCTAGAACGTATCTTGTGGTCATCTATGAAGCTGGGTCCTTTTTATTACAGAGGTCCAGAGAGGTTAATGGCATACTTAAAACAACATCATTAGTTAAAGTCAGTTCAGGATCCATTATCCTCTCTTCCAAAGAGATGCCCAATTAAGAAAATAGTGGTTTTTTTGGGAGGGGCTGGGGGGATTGCTGGATAAATAGGACATAATGTGATAATTAAAGCTGTTTTTGAAGTGTTTCTATTTGAGGAGTAAAGGTGGACCTTTGTAGAAAACAAATCTCAAAAAGTAAAGAATTAAGAAAGAAAAGGAATAGCAGAAAGAGAGTATTTAAATCAGGTGCCTTGGATCACTCCAAAGCTATAACCAAACACTAGCATATAGGACTACAGAAATTTTTTTGAGTCTAAGAACGATGTTAAAAATCCATTACTATTTAAGTATCCTGTCCTAAAGGAGAGGGAAAAAAATTTAGCTTAAAAGTTTAGAATATTTTGTATAAAACCAAAAATGAAATATTAAAAAGACCTCTTTACAATCCAGTATCATTATTAATTTTAAAAACAAAATGTGAAAAAACCCAACCCCATTGCAGTAAATATGAACACTTCTTCCAAATAAAAGCATCTTCATATTCATTCACTAGACAAAGGCATTTTCAGGTGGGGGTGGGGCTTTATCTACAAGGAGACAGAGGGAATTCACTATTCACATTGAAATAAGTGGCAATTAGAATGTTACATCTACAAGATAACAAAATAATACTGGTTTCAATAACAGTTTCAGCTAATCCCCCCTGTGCATGCTGCAGACACAAATTATGGAAATCCTTTCCTACTCAAATTCTAATTTAGAACTGGGCAACTCTAAAGTATACACAAGCTTGACTATGATTAAATATGAAGCTAATGTACAAACTTTCTATAGTCAACAAATTCAGAAATATGTTTTTCTCATATAAAAGTTTCGTACATGTTAAAGATACAGACCATCCCAAGAAAAACAATCACATATGCTTTTAACTTATCCCCAATTGTTATTAATTTGTAAGCTTAATTTTTTAGATTAGTTATCCTTATTCCCAAAGAAATACTGATTTTTCAAGTATTAAATATTCTGGAAACAAATCTTTTGTTTGAAGGGGAAAAAAGCAATTTTGCAAGAATAAACAAAATACTGAACTTACAAATCAATTAGAATGACTCTGGCCTAATCTTAATCAGAACTAAGCAAAAGAGACATTTTGACTTAATGTTTTTTTAAAAAACGTTATTTAAAAAAGGTTAGTTATTAAAACATAGACAGCACGTAGGCAAAAGAGAACACTGGTTACCAATCACTAAAGAATAAGATGTGCCTGCAAAAAGAGGTTCTGTATCCCAGTTTCTTCATCTTTTAAAATGATGAGGATAATCTTTAAGTTTCTTTTTTATATTCTGGGTATGAAAGACAGAAAATTAGCTTTGTGAGCAGATCCATGGTTGTCTTGTTCATTACTGGGCACAGTAGCCCAAACCAGCTATTTATAAATACTTATAGAATAAATGAATAAAAAATATATTAAGGAACTAGTTAAATAATTATATAAGCGCAATGGAATATTGTATAGACATTTAAAATAATAAAACAGAAATATATCTATAGGTTGAGTATCCTTAATACAAGAATTCCAAATCCAAAATGCTCCAAAACCCAAAACTTTTTGAATGCCAACGTAATGATTAAAAGAAATACTCACTGAAGCATTTCACATTTTGGATTAGGAAGGCCTCAACCAGTGTGTGTTCTGAAAATATTCCAAAATCTGAAACGCTTCTGGTCCCAAGCATTTTGAATAAGGGATGCTCAACCTGTATTCACATGAAAAGATTGTTAATAACCTAGTAGTCAATAAAGCAAATTGCAAAGTAGTTTATATAGATGAAAAACATCTCCCCCACTATCACAGCTCTGGAAGGATAAACAGAATATTACTATTTATGTTACCATCAATGGTGTGATTTTTATATTCTTATTGGTTTTCATTGTTTTATTATTTTTTGTAGGTAATTAACATGGTTTACTTGTATAATGAAATATAAAAGTTTACAATAATCTATGCATAGGAAGACTAGAAGGAAAGAGTTGATAGATCAGAATGTTAACATATAGTTAGCTGTCTTTGAATAGTGGGGCTATGAGTAATCCCTTCTTTCATTTTCTTCATATCTTTCAAAATTTTTATAAAGAGCATGCATTTCTTTAATACTATGTAAAAACTCTTAAATTTATTAATTAGATATATCAATATGATTCATTTTTTAATTTAAGAATAGTTTTAGGTAAAATGATTGAACTTGATCACAAATATCACCTATTATATATTGGCATAACACAGTGAGTTAGTCAGTGCAGATGAAACATTTTTATAATTTTCTATGACTCTGGCACTCTGATACTCTCCTCTCTCCACCATTATTCCCAGTCCTCCCAGACTTAAGAAACATTATACCTCCAGAATGTGATCAATAAACTATGCAGAGTTCCAAAACTGGGTCACAGAAGAGGCTTTTGGGTCCCTGAAGCCTCCTACTTAGACAGCAGTTCCACATCACCAGTCAAGTGCATCAAAATCTGCTCTAGTCAAGGTGCATCAAAATGTGTTGCTAAAATTAATATGTAAATATTTAATCTTCTTTTAAGAAATTAGAGTGAAGTCAAAGTTCTGTCTATATTAACATCCCTCATTCACTTACATTCCCATACGTTTTCCTGAGGGTAACAGGAGAAAAGCTTATAACCATTTCTCCAGGAATTTTACATAACCCATAATCCACTGAGGGGAGGTTGTTACACAATAATACATTGTTCTTCACCTGGGACTGGGTAGAGAGAACTCTAGTCTACAGAACTCTTGAGTGGATTGCACTTACGTGTTTTCAAAGATTGTAGGGAAAGAAATCTAACTGCTGAAGTGGTATTCCATAGGGAATTCTGGAATCATACCACTGCCATAATGTTCCCATTTGAGGGAGATTGGGAGATGGGAGAAGCAGATATGTTAGTTTTCTTACTGTGATACCTGGTACTATGTGGTACAGTCCACATTCAGAGAGTACAGATGCCTTATTTCCCATCAACTGTGATCATGAATAACACCTGCCATGGGACCTATGCCAGGCCAGAGAGGAACAGCAAGGATATAGCCCTTGATTAAAGGAAGGCCGGCCACCTTCTGGCAGGCTGAGTGCTTTTCGTTTGGGTCCAAGATCCCAGCAGTGTAAAGAGGCTCTTCCTCCCTGTATCTAGGAAACCTCCCTCATTGTGTGCTCAAATTTATTGAAGTCTCTATTACAAACTGAAAGTTGAAGAGTCCCTAATGATAGGATGAAAACTTCAACACATTATATTGCCTTGCAATCATTACTATAACCTATAATTCCTTTGTTGCTCATATTTCCTTATGAAATATGACCTGAGAAATTTTACATTCTAAAATCAGAGATAAGGAAGATAGGTATTTAACAATAATCAAATGACATGTTTATATGAAGGAATGCTCCAAATGTGAGAAACTAAAATATTAAATAGGATGTCACCTGTCAGGTCAACAATTTAAAAAATTTCTTGTCCTGACATAAATCCAATCAGTGGTTGCCCTGGGGCCAGAAGTGGAGGTGGGATTTTCCACAAAGGGACATGAGGGAACTTTCTGGGGTAATGAAGTATTCTGTATTTTGACTGTAGTATTGGTTACATAGGAGCATACATTTGTTAAAACTCATCAAATAGTATATGTAACTATGCATTTTACTGTATGAGGCTACTTCAAAAAGTTCATGGAAAGATTTGTATTATCTTTTAATTCTATTTTTTCCACAAACTTTTTGAAGTACCCTCACATGTAAATTACACCTAAATAAAGTTGACTTTTAAAAAATTCTTGGAAATATGGAGATATGGGCTCATTTGTAGAGTTTCCCTATTATTAGGAAAAACAGAATTTCCCTAGGGGAGAGGGGACTACAGTTTTTTCCTCACTATAAACTTGGGCAGTAGCTTAAAGCCATTCTAAGGTTAATAAGCGAACTATAACCAGAACAGGGATCCCTTCCTGTTGAGTGGGTGAAAGGGAGGTGTAAATCTCTTAAGAAGGTGCTGAACAATCTGTAGCTTTTGCAAGGAAATTTTAGAGCAAAGATGACCTTTTACCAAATATCGCTGGTAAATAAGTAACAAGCTGCAGCAACTTAGAAATTATCAAGGAAAATGTTTAAGTTGGATGAGATATAAAATTTAATCATATAAATTAGGGTATCAGCAAATCTATAGCATTTAATGAATTTTCATGGAAAGGTTTCCGAAACTAAGAAAACAGAGGATAACAGGGCTGATTCATTCAAATTACTGACAAACCAGAGTGAAAATAATGTAGCAGCACAATTAAAAGGAGACATACAAACAAGAGCAAGATTAGTAGCCATTATAGATGTCTACAATTTCTTGTTAAAATAATCTAATTATTGCAATATAATGTTTATATTTGAGCATTTTTGATCAATTGTAGTAACTTGAAATAGGCCCCAAAAGAGTTGACTAATTTATGAGGCCATATAAAACAATTAAGTTCTCATCACTTGAGTAGGCAAAGGCTCAGGGGCACCACTATGACTTCCCAATCTTTCAGAGGTCCAAACATTAGAGGAAAAGAGAAATGATTCCAAATAAAAAAGGTAAATATGATGGAACAAAAAGCATAAGATAAAAATTACAAATCCAAATTACTGATGGTGAGATCTAATGTGATGATTTCCTACAACTGGAGAGCTGATTCTTTTAGAATTGCCCACAAAGTTAGTTTATGAGCAACACTGCATAGCCAGATCATTGCTTGACAGTCTCATCTTGCTTTGTACCCCCAAATGGTATTACCCTCCTAACGCCAGCAAAGTTGATTCCTGTTTTGAAAAATTAAATGGATGTAGATTTTGCCACCAATGATTATTTCCCCACCAAAATGCTAAGGACTCTGAAATAGCAATTATGAAAGAATTTTCAATAGCTTCCTTTTCCAACCTTCGAATCAGTAATTTATTTTATTTAATTGGCCCAGATACAGAAATCTTCGAAAAATGCTGCTGGCACAGAAAATTACAATTTGGCCTTCTACTGGCCTGGTTCTTTAGAGCTAAGGAACTGATGTTTACCTTGCATCTTCCTCTTTCCACCTGGTTTCCCCTAATGGCTTTCAATTACTAATCCTTTATGTGGGTGATAAAATGGAAGGATGAATGAGATTCACACAAGTAATCTCCTGAGCCCCGTTTGAGTTTTCTTTCATCACTGGAGTGCAGGATTATTTGGTGAGGTCTAGACAGTCCCAACACACAACTGACAGCCGTGAGCTCAAGGAGGTGTACTTGCCTCTTTGAACACATATCCCAAAGAGGTGCATCTAGCCACCACCCTCACAATCTGATCATGTCGCAATTTTTTTGTACTTCAGATACTTTATCTGTAGAATGAGGAATGGCCCTCCCCACCTCCAAAGGACATTCTAAGGATTATGAGTTTTCTTGTCTACAAAAGTGTTTTCTGTGATCTGCTGGGGTATTACAGCAGCAAACTCAAATCAAAATGAGTCCTACATAATATTCACTGAACTCTGTGATACTGTACAGATGACGCAAGCAGCTTGCCTCTTGCCCTCAAGATGCCTGAGTGTTATTAAATAGGTAGAAATACTGAAGCATTAAAATGTTAAGTTCTTTGCAGCAGGGTTAATATCTTATATCTCTTTTATTCTTTCCAGAGCCTAGCCTGTTCCTTGCATACAGGAGTCATGCAATAAATGCTGACTTAAATGCAATGAATTTTTATAGATGTTCATGGAAACTGAAGAAAAAAATGGGGACAATATTCCTGCCTTGATCTTTAACTTGTTTAAATTCCAACACAACTTCTGAATAACAAGAAGAAACTTTTATATAGATGGCTCATGAAAGCAATGAATTTTTATAGATGTTCATGGAAACTGAAGAAAAAAATGGGGACAATATTCCTGCCTTGATCTTTAACTTCTTTAAATTCCAACACAACTTCTGAATAACAAGAAGAAACTTTTATATAGATGGCTCATGAAAGCCCATTTAGAAAATAAAGTGTGAAGATATTAAGGACAAAAGAAGGAGAAGGTTTACCCAGCTGGAGTGAAGAAAATAGAAAGTTAGGGGAAATTTAAGAGATCTTAGTGTGCTCAACATGGAGTACAGGTTCAATAAAATTTCACTGACAGGCATAGAAGCAGAAGTCTTACATTCAGGGAAAGTACAGTTAAAATACTGGTCCATACTAAAAGGCAAATGCCACAGGAGAATAATATATTTTAGACTCAACAGTCATTAGAACATTATTGGGCAAAAACATATGCTACCTGATTAGAGATATATAAAGTTATCACCATATTATTAAAAGAGAAACTCCATTTTCTTTATGAAGCAATTAGGAGCCTTTAGATGTTATCTTGTAAACTTAAAGGACAGTTCAAACACTGAAAAGATGGATCTTTTTTTTTTTTTTAAAGGTGACCAGTAAAGGGATCTTAACCCTTGACTTGGTGTTGTCAGCACCATGCTCTCCCAAGTGAGCTAACCAGCCATCCCTATATGGGATCCAAACCCGTGGCCTTGGTGTTATCAGCACCACACTCTCCCGAGTGAGCCACGGGCCAGCCCCTGAAAAGATGGATCTGGAAGAGAAATCTGAACACGTTATTTCTAGCAAAAGTTGGGGAGATAGTACTCAGACCCACGAATGGGCATTTGGTTGGTGACTGATCTGATCCCAAACAGCAATAATGCTTCATATAGTACTTTGCACTTACAAGGAAGTCCACATTATAAAATCTCATTAATACTCATAACCCCAGTGCAATGGCATCCATAATCCCCATTTTAGAGACTGGGGCAAATTGAGACTCAGAGAGGTTACGGGCTTGCTCAAAACCACACAGACTACTGTATCTTGACCATGTAGGCTTTAAAAAAAAAAAAAAATTTACCTGATTTCTTAGGGAGGATGTTTACAAAGTATAAACCCAGTATTAGAAGTTCTGCATGGAAGTTGTAATCATCCTCATAAATTACTAAATTGGCTTTTCAATGCAAATCAGTAACCCTGGGTACATCTGGCAGTTCTCAAAGTGCCTGTTCACCCCTGGAACAACTGATCTTAACCTTGGAGACGTGGGTATGTAAATTAGACTGAGCAAGAGAAGGAAGAAGGTGGACAAAGGCAGGGCTAAGAAGAACAAGAGGAGCACAGCTTGAGCATGAGCAAGGAGCGACAAAAAAGGCCCTAAAGACTGGGACGGCACAAAGTCAAGAAGTCAACAGTTTTCTGCATACTGCTTTATGCCCCCCACTCCTCTGGTATTGCTATTTTTATTCATGGTTAAGTTCAAGTATGGCCTTCCTTCTGATTTCTACACTGAGATTATGTGGATACAGATAATACGCCACATATTTTTGTAAGCAAAATGAAAATATTTAGAAGACTAAGCCAATTAGCAGACCACACTGCCCCTGCCCCTTCTGCTATTCCAGGAAACAGAGATGCTTATCCTTTTATGAAGGTATCCAGAGAATTCTGGATATTCTGGAAATTCGGCAATTTTTGATAGGGCCCCAAATTACATTTCAGCTTCAAATTTCACAAGGCTTTTTAATATGTATGCAGTCTGGTGATCCCAAAAGTCTTTTAAAAATGGAATTTAAATGTAAAAGAAATTCCTTAAAAATAATTTAATATGACAATACATCAAGTATTGCATTCACTGCAAACTTACAGGGGAAGAAAACACACACACACACACACACACACACACACACAGATACACATAGGTTATTTAGCTTGTTGAAGTTCCATATAACCAAAAATTTCATTTTGCACATTACTGCCACCACAGGCATCCTTACATGTGAGACAGGTTTGAACTGTAGATAACTAAGTCCAGAAGTAAAGACATCTGCCTAGACTCAGAATTCTGGCTCATAATATGGCTTCTGAAATGCACTTATTTGTCAGTTGATATTATTAACAGTTATATGAGACATTTTCTAAAGCATGAATTTTGGGGATTTAAAATTAAATTATTAATTACAAATTACCATAAAAACTATTGCATTCACCCATTGATCCAGTATCTGTTGAAGTAAACATATTATATTCACTCCTTGGAATAAGAAACTATTCAAATACAGTTCCAAGATAAATAAAAAGTAACTAATAAAAGCTAGGCTCTTGGCCAGTCTGGACTGCTAAGTTAAGCCCTTTTAGAAGAAAAGGAAGTCTGGCTTTTCAACATACTGCAATTTCATGATTAAATGTATCTCAACGCTTAAAATTTTTTTTAAGTTTCCAACTGATTTTTCAAGCTAAGGACGCAACTTATATAATTAACGAGAAAAATGACATAGCTACCACTTGGGAAAAAAAATTTTTCCTTCACCGTAGCCACCAGATTTCCTAGGGGCAAGTAAGAATCTTCAGGATTCAATTTCTGTGGCAAAAAACTTCATGACTGTAAAACTATCTTGTCAAACTTTCACAAAAATTCAGATTCACAATTTACACATTAATGGCTGTAACAAACAAACAAACAAACAAACAAAAGCACTTGGAATTCTCATCCTTCAATTTAAAACAAAGAAAGGCCTTAAGAGATTTTCTGGTTCAAAATTTCCCAAAGTGGGTTTCATGAAACATTATTTTCCCAGAAATGCTCTTAATAATGGTGGGGTGATTCAAATAAATTTGAGAGCACTCATGAAGAGTCATTAAAGAAGCTAAGCAGGCCTATAGAAAAGAAACAGGCTTTTTAAAAATATTTATTTTACTAAACCTGTTTGAGCACAGAACTGCAGTAAGTATTTATTAAAATCCTGAAATTAACATTTTGTGAAAACCCCTTATCTCATACAAAGAAACTCAAGTCCAGATAGGCTAGGTGATTGTCCCAAAGTCATACCATTAGTTGGTGGATAAGCTAAAAACAGATCTCACCTCTCAAGACCCTACTAGGGTGTTCTTTTTAGTACTGTGTTGTCTCTCCCCTATAACACCTACACTCCTTAAAGGATCACGGACTATAAGAACTACATCTTGGAGATCATCTAGTCCAAAGCTCTCCTGTTAAATGTGGGAAAATACAAGGGGACTTCAAAAAGTTCGTGGAAAAATAGAATTAAAGGATAATATGAATCTTTTCATGAACGTTTTGAAGTACCCTTGTACAGTCTCAGAGAAGTGAAGCAGTTTGCCCAAGATGACACATAAAATCCATTCCTATAGTAGAACTAGAACCTAGCTCTTAACTCCAACACCAGTATCCTTTCCATAAGACCATACTATACTAATTCCTGCAAAGCCAACACTTTTTGCCTGAGGTATAGTATAGGAGTCATGGACAAGATGGGTTTTAGCTATTAAAGACTCATTAAAATATTTACTAAACCATATTTGTGTCAATAGATATTTTAAATCAATTAAATAATATGATTGTCTTTACTTACAAATGTCATCCACTGTGACAGGGAATCAATGTTTCAAGCTGTTGAACAGGTCATCATCCCTGTCCTGTTGGATGACACCTGTAAATAAAATAAATCTATTTTTGAGTGAGTAGATTTTAAGCCAACTAGATTTAAGATGCATGCAGTTTAAAGCAAAGAGCAATTTTTAAAATGATTCTTAATTATGTATTGTTGGAGAGTGATACTTCTGAGTACCAGCTACCTCACTCTAAGCAGCTATCACTGGCCATCAGCACAAAAGAATCCAGGGAATGTGACATATAATGCTGCCAGAATATACAAGAATCATGGCTCCCAGAGATAAAAGGGTCCTCTAGGCATTATCTCCCTATCACTGGCCATCAGCACAAAAGAATCCAGGGAATGTGACATATAATGCCGCCAGAATATACAAGAATCATGGCTCCCAGAGATAAAAGGGTCCTCTAGGCATTATCTCCCTCAATCATCTCCCTCAGTCTCCTCCCTCTGTGAATATTCTGTAGGAGGGACAACCAAGGCCTGTGAAGTGAAATGACTAGCATTAAAACAGCTAAGTGTTTTTAGCCTAAGTCTCTTGGTGTTGAAAAGAAAACATCAACAAAGGTTATTAGTAGGCTGATCAATCTTAAAAGACTCACTGTACACATTTAAGAATATTTCATAAATGTTGACTTAGAACATTCTAGCACATCTGTAGAGAATATAATGTCAGTATTAGATATTTAAATATAAGCATTATTGAAGAATGCCATGGATGGAAAATCAACCAACTGTGTGAAAATGGGAACTAGATGGCAAAAACAATATTAAACACAGGATGCATTTAGAATTTTAAATTCTGGCTACTTCCAAACAAGATGTGTGAAAATGGGAACTAGATGGCGAAAACAATATTAAACACAGGATGCATTTAGAATTTTAAATTCTGGCTACTTCCAAACAAGATTTGTGGTTCCTAGCAAATATGAGGATATGAAGAACCATTTTTTACAAGTTTTCTACAGTCTATAATTTAAAACGTCTCCTCTGTAGCCACAAAATGTCAACATACGTAAGATCTACGAGAAACTAAAATTTGGACTGGACAATGAACATTTTACATTTCCATTCTGTACCCAAATACTCTAAGATAATTGGAAGTATTTTAGAAAGCTGCCTTGACTTAATATGCTGTTATAATAAAATGACCAAACTCCTATTGAGTACTTACTATGTGCCAAGTACTATTTGAGTGTTCTACACATATTGTCTCATTCAGTCCTCACAACAACTTATTACAATTTTACAAACAAGACAATCAAAGCACAGAGAATCAAGCAACTTGCACACAAAATTATTTGGTGACAGAATCCATGCTCAAAACCTATTGCATTTCTTTAACCTAGCATCTGAAGATTCTTGAGAAAATAAAAATGGATGAATGAAATTAAGTGAATTTTGTATTCCAATTAGAATATGTAAAATTCCCCCAACTAAATCTCAGACAATTTAAAATATCAGGAAATTCTCTTACTTTTTTCTTGGGGATGAAGGAGAAGATGGGGACAATTCTCAAAAGAGCAAAATAATCTTAATGCCAAAAAAATAAAAGTTTTCATGTTAACCTGAAATACATAACAATTAAAATATGACTACTAAAAAACTTAAACTGTTTCTTATAATTAAAGAAAAATAAAACTTCCTGATTCAGTTACTCCTTAACAATCCATAAAGAAATAAATCCTCCTCCTACAGAAGATTGAGTCCCAAAATAGAATAAGTTATTAATAGACTGAATTTAATCATATATATGATATGTATATATATAAAATCTTGCTAAAGAACAGAACTATTTACAAAGTGAATTATCCTTGAGGAAAACAAAAAAGTAATTTTGATAGTTGCGACCCCCTCAATTTCTTATATAATAATAGCTATCTTTTCTAGACCATGAGTTATGCTTTGGACTAAACCCTGGAGCTTTGTTACTAAGGGCCATTTTCTCATATACTTTTTAAACTGTGAAACTGATAAAATAGGAAACAATAAGGAGTACAAAATACATATGACAAATTTTAACTGAACAGGAAACAGCAGAGAAATTCAGCACCACAGAAAACTAGACATTAAGAAAAATGCATATACTTTTCAAAGCACTGTGGAGAAATCAATCTCTTTTGCCAATAATGACTTTCTTAAAAGAACCCCAAATAGAAAAAGATAAAGTGTGGTTTCGCGGTAGCTTACCCTTTTCTCTGATACCCCATCCTGGCCTGTAGAATCTCTCTCATCCTGTGTCTCTTTCAGGACTGGCATATGTTTTTTGTATGCTGGCTCTCTGTTTAAGGTTGTGTATCCTACATGCTCATAAATTGGATTTATCGTCATCTTGGCAATGTATTCTGCTGCCTTGGTTTCAATATAGAGGGTAATCAAGCCATCAGTCACCAGATCGTGGATGGACTCAAAGCGTTTCTCCCCAACAAAGTGCTTTCCATCGTAGTAGAGCCTGAAGTTTCTGGTTTGACTTCCAAATCTGCCTCAATAAAATGGGAAAGATGTTTTTAAGAAAAGTAAGCAAATGAATTATTTCTGAAAAAAAAAAAAAATAACTAGTGCTTTGTGTGTTGTCTTTGTTTAAATAAGCTGTGGCTAATCCCTTGCACCGTCTGGAATATATAAAATTAAACTTTTAAACACAAAGAATGAACGTACAATAACTAGGGATAACTAGCCAAAAGCATGCCTACCCTAGAAGGAAAAATTTGTTCTTATTTATCTTTTTAAGCCACTTCATTATGCTTGTGGGAAAGTCAAGGGAAAATAAACCTCATACCCTATTAAGACACATTCAATATTCAAAGGTCAACTCTACAATACGTGAAAATTTTATATTATCATTTTTCTTTAAGTTGATCAATAAAAATATTCAATGTTCTTTACATCCCAGCACTCATGACTTTTAATGGGAAAGCTCCATTTAGGGCTCACCTGAGTATGACACCAGCAATCATGTAAAGTAGAGCTAACTCCAGACCATGCAGGGCAGGATGACACAGAAACACACTTTTGCTATTTCTGGCCACAGGCCAAGGACTTGTTCTTCTCTTTTACACAGTCATTTTTCTACATCTGCTGGTTAACTCTGGGCAAGAAATATTTGCAATATATAGATAGAGCACATGTCACAAACTATCAAACTACAGAAATTCTGTTTTCAATTTTGAGTCATGTTTTGATGACATGTTTTAACAAATGGAAAAGAATGGTTTCCTCTTACGATAATTTCAGTATTTTACTTCCTGCAGCAAACCTCAGAAATGAATTCAAATTGGCATCACTAGCACCAGTGTTCTTGCAAGAAGATACAGGCAAGAAGTGCACTGACATTAACAAAACCTGACATCAAAAGGCATGAGAATCTGCCAGTGTCATGGACTACCGAAGACCCCAAGTGAGCCTAATTAAAAAACTAAACAAATTAGGAAGGACATATTTAATTTCATTATTAAAAAAATACACAATGATGAATGGAGATGAACTAAAATACTAAAAGAATCACTGTTTAAATAATGTTTTAAATGGGACTACAAACTTGTTATACAACATTATTCTGGTATAGGTTATACTGCAAAAGGACAGAAGCTAGAAGCTTCTTAAAGAGTCCTTAAAAAAGGAAACAAAATATTTTTTATAATGACTGAGGCATCTCCGTTTCTGTGCTTCAAATTAGACTTTAATAGTTATTTAATCCAGAATCCAATGTACTATGCTAGCCCTTCTAACATATAATTTATCCATCTTCTGGTTCTCTACAAGCAATCAAATTGTGATTTACACTCAAATGAACTGTCCATGTAATTATACTTTCCTATTCATTTCTCCTAAGTAAATTTTCATTACAATGTAAATCTAAAAAATTAGGAAGGTAAATTTCTACACTAAAGTTAAATATAAAAGTTTTTCAGTTTATACTACTTTTAGCATTTCTTTTTTGCTACTATACATTATCTGCTATTTACAAAAAAACATGGAAAGCCACCTTACAATTTTTATAAAGCTCTTAAAACAATAAACACGTATAGCATTGTTTATTATTAAGTCCCATTATATTTCAGTTGTATCAGAAGCATTTCAATGAGGGCTTATGATTTTACAGTGGGCATTTCTAAGAGGGTATGACACTTAAAATAAAGACTACTCAAGCAATGGTGTCAATCACTTGTCACTCAATTGTCTTTTGAAATCTGAGGAGTACAGGGAGCACAAGGTGTAAAGGGAAGATGGCTGGACTGGCCTTACCTGGGCTGGGAATGGTTTGACTGAAAGGGTGAAAGTCTAGGGTCAGACTTTCTAGCACTTTACAAGGGGCTATTCCTAATCCATCCAAGGAGGGGATGTCTGGCTACCTGTGCAGTGTTGTGCAGAAAAAGATTAGGTTTTTCCTTTTCTCTTTCTCAACTTAGTGACTTCAAGAGATATTATCTACGACTTCCAATTCCTCCTTAACCTGTACTTCAGGTCTACCCTTTCAGTCCGATCAAACTTTCAGTCTTAAGGGAGTTATCAGGTAACTAAAATAACTCATAATGTGGTCTGACTAAAACTTAGCTTCAAAAGACAAAAAAATGAATTTCCTTTTGGAATTATGATTGATTTTTTTTAAAGAACAAATTGTATTCTTTTTATTAAGGGAACTGCAAGTTTTCCTCGCCTACTCTGAACTTAGGACGTTTCATTTTCACTTAGGAAGTTACATAAAAAACAGCATAATAGCACAGACTATCAGAGACTTCTCTACTTCCTTGATCAGATCTGAAGGGCATGTTGTACTTTGTGGGATCTACATATGTAGAAAAGGCACACACATTCCCTATTTTTCTCTAAGATTTTCTGTCCTTTTTCTCCATAGAAGGGGAGGTGCCAGATCTAAGGGCAAAGAAAGAACCCTTCCTTATAAAAGTTTACTGCTCACAGATTGTCATTTATTCAACAAATATTTAGCAAAACATCCAGACACTCATTAAGAACTAGGTAGATTAAAATAAAGTTCCTGTTCTCTTGGTAATCCAAGAGATAGATAAACATGAAAACAGGTCAGTACAAAACCATGAAATGCCGAATTTTAAAAAGTTCACCTCAGAGTGATTTTTAAAAAATTATAAAAAACATATATAATTCTGCTCTTCTATAGAAAAGTTTCATTTCTGTAAAGGGACTCATAAAACAAAGTGAATCCAATGCCTCCCTTATACTACAAAGACTAAGAAACTCACTGCTTAATACGATCTCAGAGCATAACAGTTAAGTTTACATTAAGAACTCAGAGCTACTACTTATGTCCAAGGACAAATGCACCCTTGCAGTCTTGAAACACGGTTTGGCCAGGGGCAGGCAAGTATGTGTCCTAGAAGACTAAGAAACTCACTGCTTAATATGATCTCAGAGCATAACAGTTAAGTTTACATTAAGAACTCAGAGCTACTACTTATGTCCAAGTACAAATGCACCCTTGCAGTCTTGAAACACGGTTTGGCCAGGGGCAGGCAAGTATGTGTCCTATGTCTTTAGCAGAAAACCTTAGGCTTTGGCATTAGGCAAATGTGGGTTTAAACCCTGGATCTGCCACTTCCAAGCTAAGTGACTTGGGGAAAATCATTCTTCAGAATCTACATCTAAAAAATAGGAATAACATCACCCTTCTCCTTAGTGTTGTAAGGATTACAAAGGAATATTTAAAAATTAAAGCTGAATATACAGTATGCTCAACGAATGGTAGTTCCCCTCCTCTTTCTCTGTTATATGCACAGCAGACAGCTGAACAAGTAAGTGGCAACATGGCTGTACAAGAACATTTCTGCACTGGCTTATTTTACAGTCAACAAAAGGCAAGGAGGAGCTCTATAAATTTTCCTTCTGGATGTCCCTGGATAAGTTTACACTACATGGTTAAATAGAGTGGGACTACAACAGAGTACAAAGTGGGCAGGAGGAGACAGCAAGCACGTCTTTTCACTGTGCCCTGGGAATTAGGTCTCTGAATTCAAAGGAGAAAGGTCAGCAAATATACTCATATGGAAAGCAGGACATATTAAATAAAAATAGTGACAACTACTGAACTCTAGACTACAGAGTACTGATTTGCAAAAACTGTTAAAGCTAAACCATTTCCCTTCCATTTCATAAAAAAATTTTCTTTTTATCTTTTCCCATATTTATTATCTACCTCTGCCCTTACTTAATAGCTGTTCATTCCTTGGTGAACATGCTTGAAACTGTATAGGCCCAGCTATCACGTAGACAGAGTCTGACAAGATGAAAATTCATTTTCTCCAAAGTGGTACTGTAGTTAACAAATAAGGAAAGGAAGACAGATAATACACTTTGAACTGCTACTGTTATACATAATTACCACTTTCCAGAAAGAATATCTTTTTCTCCAGTGATTCCAGGCTGTGGTTTTCATATTTTAAAAAGCTGTTTAATGCTGTGCCCAGTTGCATTCAGATGAATTTCAAAATATATAATTCTAACATCTAGCTTTAAAAAAGAAATGAACGAAACCCTTAATACCATCCTGTCTATTCTTCAGCAAATGAATCATACTCATAAAAATGCAGTCTAGAAGCACAAAATGATGAAGATGTGTATACAGAAAAGCCTTTGGAATTTTACTTTACTTTTTCTAAAACCAGGAATTAGTTCTGATTTGAGGCCAATGTTATTTGGAAGTATCTCTTCAAAGAAAAGCTCCAAGCTAACAGATGTTTTCTGTTAACAAATAGAAAACAAAACATATACAACACACTTGTCTAAGCTAACAATAAATGTTAGAAGTATTTCCAGAAACCAACATACAAAAACAGTTTCATTTATTATAAATATATATTTGTATGTTGTTTACTGGAGTCAAAGAAGCTAATCTAATGGTGAAATACAAATATCTCATAAACTCATCCAATCATAAATATAACTTTGGAAGAAAGGTTAAAACAGAAACAGAAATATGATGAAGCATTCAATTAAATACTAAAAAATAAATTGAGATGGACTCTATTAACTAAGAGGCTAAGGAAGAGAGAGCACAGTTATACACAACTTTAAAATCCCTTCTTCATCTAAAACTTTGTTATAACTGACTTTTATCTATCTTGCTATATAGTTTTGGATGGTAAAATGGGGCAAAAATATTAAAATATCAACTCATGATGATATTCCTTTGGCAGAGTAAATCATTTTCAGTGAAGATGCAAATTAATTTGCCTAACTAAACTTCCCAAAATGGTACTAGGTAGCTATGGAAGGTGAAACTGACATAGAAAAGAATTAATTGAAAGTCTGTTTAAGATGCAGTTAGATATTCCCCTGACTCTCCCCATCCTGGTCCCCAGTGTTACCCCTTCCCCAGTGTGGCAGAAGAATTAAGTTTTGTTCTCTGGATAGGACAAAACAGGAAGAATGTAAACCGAGGAACATCAGGTAGAGCTGAAGGCAGAGGTGACACCCTGAAAGCTAAGTGAAAGTTTCAGATCCTGAAGATTGAAACCTCCACTTCCCTTCACCACCAGGTTCTCTGAAGGCTTACAACGTTCCCGACAGAAGACTGAAAGAGTTTTCTTTGGGAAATCTGATCAACCCAACTGAAAACTTAAAAATAAAGAGCACCATCCTGTCACATCAGGCTTCCCCCAAGCTCTTAGAACCACCAGTCAGCTTTTTAGCACCAAATACACTTAAAGGGTGAGCATTCAGCCAAGAACCATCTGATGACATCTGAGGAAAACCTCTCTCACAAAAAACAAACACTACGATGAACAGAATCAGAGTAAGCTGGAGAAAATAAATCACGCACAAACATGAACGTATTTTTTAAAATTATCAATATTCTGAAAAAAAGGATGTTTTCTGTTCCTATTCTTGAATAGATTTTAGCCAAGAAACATTAGAATGCTATAAAAAAGGAATAAATATAGAATATGTAGAAAAATAATTAGAAAAAGGAATACAGCATCAATAAAAAATTTGAAAAAGAAAAAAGAAAAGCTGAGACAATTTTCAAGAAGAACATGAAGATGAAAAATAGGAAAGAAAAAAATTAGAGAATCAATCCAGGAAGTCCAACATCTAAATAGCAGAAAGCAGAGAACAGACTGAATGGTAGGGGAAGAAATCGAAGAGATAATTCAAGAAAATTTATCATAGTGGAAGGACACAAGTTTATACAATAGACAAAAAATAGGCCCACACCAAGAAGGTAAACATGAAAAGGTGATCAAAGAATAGTCCTATAATTGGAAATTAAATCTTCAGATTGACAAAACTTGACAATACTAACTACCAGCAAAGATACAGAGCGGTTAATATAACCAGTACCTGCTATGCTGTTTAACAAAGGGGCTTTACATTACCTACTAAAGTTTAATATATGTACACCTTATGAGATAGCAAGCCTATTCCTAGGTAATATCCTAGACAATATATATAATTATTTGCAGCAATGCTGGTAAGTGGTTAAACCTGGAAACCCCATAAATTCCCAGTAAAATAGAAAAACTGTAGTACACATAAAATGATAATTAATTTTATGTGTTAGCGATCCTATCGCTTCATAGTTCCCTCTTGAAAATTGTTAATGGTTCACTACTGCCTATAAGAAAAAGTCCAAACACTTTAGCAAGCCCTGAGTCCTTGAGAGTTGGTTATCAGTTTTATTTACTTTAAAGTATCAAAGACTGGCACAGTACTTGGCACATACGAGGGTACTTCAAAAAGTTCATGGAAACATTCATGTTATCTTTTTTTTTTTTTTCGTTAAA
>NW_007726516.1:523519-529213 GCF_000696425.1 Galeopterus variegatus
GGCTTCGCCCCGCAAGTGGGGCTGGGCTGGGTGTGACTCACAGAGCTCGCAGAGTTGGGCCGGTCTGGCGCGCTTCACTCCGCCTCTGCGCCCATGTTATCTTTTAGGTATATTTTTCCAGTCTTTTTTGAAGTACCCTCATAATATGCCTTAAGTAAGTGATTATTTAATAGAATTAGTAAAAGTTTCTTTAATACTTTCCCATAAGTTGACCAGCTATATGTAGTAATAAAAAGTATTTTAAAAAATACATAGGAGTTATGTAATACTGCCAAAATATTATTTAATAGAATTAGTAAAAGTTTCTTTAATACTTTCCCATAAGTTGACCAGCTATATGTAATAATAAAAAGTATTTTAAAAAATACATAGGAGTTATGTAATACTGCCAAAATATAACCAGATTACCATAGTTTTGTTGGGAATAATTTAAAAAGAAGTGATAATTACCATAATACCTGGATAATGTTTGACATTTACAGAGCTGTAATGCTTTTAGTGTGATGATCTATGTAATATGAAGCTCCTTTCCATATTGACAATTGGGTGTAAATAAATGATAAAGAACTTTTCTAATGCAGTGAATCAATTACAATAACTTCTGCTACCACTATTTTTCATCTTACTAAACCAGAGAAACATAACTAATTATTGTGTCCAGCTACTACACAAATTTACATTTTTACAAACAGAAAAGTATTGTATACGTATTTTAATCTTTTAAAAACCAGAGGCGGTCCACAGAAATGATCAAAATGTTTGTATTATTAACAACAGATCTGGCTTATTCAAGAGCTGGTAATCAGTCTCACTAAAAGTTTATTAAAATCTCATTTTAAATGAGTCACTATTTCACACTACAACAGAAGTGTACAAAAACATGGAGATGTACAAGTGCATGAGTGCTTGTACAAATACAAACCCACATTTTCCCACACACGTTTTTCAGATTGCTATTTAATTCCTTTAAACAACACAATGCTTTTTAAAAATCGTTCCTGAATAAATTATAACACTCAAAGTATCACATATGAAATACAATTTAATACTATTATTGATAATTCAAGTTCATTAACATATTATTTTAGTGTTTGAATAGAGAAACATCCCAGCAGCTATTGCAGTGTAGAGTTGCCTTTCCCTGATCTAAACTGTTGCAATTATTGAACTGTTAGTTCTTGAATCTAGTTTTACATTTTTAAAATCCTCTTTGCAGGTCATCAACTGTGTTCACTTTCAAATTTGCTACTGTTTATCCACTGTAAGCTTGAAAAAAAGACAAAAGAGTTTATCAATATTTTATATAAAACTGTATTAAATGACTCTAATGGGGATTATAGAGCACTTCTTTGCAATAAACACATGAGTTCTGTGATGGCTGTTCAGCCACTCATAGGCATTTCCCATTTATTTCCAACTTCAGGGCCATGTTTTGTAGGTTTGAGGCTGCCAACGGTACGACTTCCGGATGAGAAGGATGCTATTGTAGATATGCAGACACAGGCCTAAATTTGGTCAAGTACATACCTTTAAGTTTAGTACCCAGTGTTCATAAACAATCAGCAAATTACTACATTTTTCCTGTAAAAATGCCTCACTTTAAAAAAATTTACTTATTAATGTATAATTTACATATAATAAATTACATCCACTTAAAGCACACAGTTCAATGAGTTTTGACAGATACTACTGTCATGGTCAAGATTCAGAACATTTCCAACACCTCCAAATGTTTCCTTGTGCCCTTTTGCAGTCTATTTATCTGTCCCCTGTCCTACTCAACCACTTATCTGTTTTCTGTCACTATAACTTTCTATTTTATATAAATGGAATCATACAACTTATATTCTTTTTTGCATGGATGCCTAAGTTTTTAACATAAAGACTTAACTTTAAACTAATGGATATTGTTCTCATCAGATTTTAAATACAACTAGACTAGGATTTCTGGCTGTCAAAAAGCAATAAACTATTATTTATTATTATTTTACTATTTGTATTGCTACTTTGTTTCTGAGTTTTTAAAAATTAGCCTCTTGTCTCTAATAACAATATTAGGCATCAGCTATAATCAACCTATTAAATGAAAAAAAGAATTATCAACAGAACCATGGTTGCTACTTGTTGACTTTTAATGGCTAATAAGCAAAAAGGACTAAAACTTAGTATAGAATGTATCTGTATGCATTTATTTTAATAAAACTATTTAACACTTTTTGAGTGTTACATGTTAAGCACTATGTATACATTATCCCAAATAATCCTTTTAATAACTGTATGAGGTACTATTATTATATCCTCATTTTACAGACAAAAAAACTGAGACTTAAGGAGATTAAGTAACTTTAATACAGAAAAAGTCACAAAGAAAATGTAGGAACCAGAGTTTGAATCCAGGACTGTCTGACTGCAAAGCCATGTTCTGAATCACTGACCATCTATATTGATTTAAAACCACAGGATCAAAAAGTTCACCCAAAGCCCCATAATTAGGCTATGTGCCTTTTAGAGCACCACAGCAAAGGAACCATGGATTTCTGTCCACTTAAGAAATCCTTGAGATGAAAAATGGCTTTCTACAGTTTCTCATTTATGTAAAGAACTGGGAAGTGTTCTAAATCTGATAATTTATTATCCAATGCAATCCTGTTGAACAAGCCCAGTATATGCCAAGCACTGCATGAGGCTCAAGGAAACCAAGATGAATAAGACTCATTCTTATCCTGGAGAACTTCAGTTCATTTTTAAAGACAAACAGACACAAAAACATTTACTGTAGGTGGTACCTTGTTCCTACACATATTTAAGGAACACGTAAAGATCTTTTCAGAAAATAAATTAATAACCATATGATCAAAAGCACCAGGCATAAACATAATGAACAGGGACTAAAATTTAACCTTGCACATTAGGTACCATCCCTAAAAATCTAAATACCTGAGTCATGAAGAGATTTCTAAGTGAACCAAAAAAATTGGCAGCAAACAACTATTAGAACTCTTAGCAAAAAATCTGAAAGCCCTAGCAGGAGGGGTCAATCTGTAACTTGGAGAATGACCACAATTGAGAGCAGAAGCAGAGCCAAAAGCTAACATAATTGTCTGAAACAAGAGCAGATGGGGAACAAGAGGAGGGAGGGACACTAACTCAGAAGGATGACAAGAGCCATAGGGCAGTTATTTTAGCCTAGGGATAACATGAGACATTCACAGGAGACCTATTCTGGTAGACTCAAAAAAGACAGAACAATTTAAACGGGTCAATAAAAAAGAAACATTCAGTGCATTTAATAACATAAGGAAAATGTATCAATATATAAACCAGAATACCTTTATGAGAACTTCAGAAACCAGTTAAGAAACTGCAGTACCCCAGGCAAGTGCCAAGCCCAGAAGAACTGCATTGAAAGGGTAACAGGATCCATTTCACATTATACACAATAACCCTTCCTCCAAACTGGCACAGCTCAGCTGTGCTTGTGGCTTCTGGGAGAGAGGGGGCAGGTAGAACAGTGGAAAATGTATCCAACATTTCAACTTTCTGGAGGGTTTCCGGAGGGACTGGTTTTTCTCTGCCTGACTCAGAGTGCTAATGGAACCAGAACTGTTAGGATGCCCGGGGTCACTGAGAGCAAGAGAGAGTGAAAATGGCTTGCTACAGCAAGAGAGGGCCTGTAGTACCACAGAGTCCAGTGCAGTTTGGTGTCATCAGGAGAAGGTGCCCAACTCATGGCTTCTTCCTTAGAAGGGAGGGAGAAGAGTGGAGTGTGCATACAAGGGTACTTCAAAAAGTTTGTGGAAAAATAGAATTAAAAAATAACAAAATCTTTCCGTGAACTTTTGAAAGTACCATCATATCGTGTTTGGCTTTTCAGAGAGGGACCAGTGCTGTCTCACCTGATTCAGGAAGCTGATGGGGAGCTGGCATACTTTGGATGGCTGGAGGCTGCTGAGAATACAGGAGAGAGGGGCAGCTTGCAGGTGTAGACCACAGAACCTGCAGTACCACAGACAGACACCAGAGGATGCAAGAGATTACAAACTCCTAAAAAAGAAATCAGCAAACCTCTCTAATTGGGAAATTACATACACAATCTAGAGAAATCACATCCCCTCAAAAAGGTTTTAGAGGCCCCCAGAAATTCTAGACAGGCTGATTGGTAAGGGTCTTCCCTTGTACAAAACCAGTCCATGAGAACTAAGAGAGGTGGCTGTTTTTTCAAATGCATAAAACTCAGCTAAAACAACAACAAACTTACAAAACACACAAAGAAACAGGGAAACACAGCACAATAAAACAAGATAAATCTCCTAAAACCAACCCCAAAGAAACAGATATCTATGAATCACTTGGCAAAGATTTCAAAATAAATGTCTTGAAGAACCTAAATGTCCTACAAGACAACACAGATAAACAATTAAACAAAATCAGGAAAAAGATGCATGAACAAAATGATAATATCAATAAAGGATAAATATAGGAAAGAAAGAAACAAATTCTATAGCTAAAGAATATAACAACTGGATGGGAAAATTCACTAGAGAGGTTCAACAACAGACCTCATAAAAAAGAAAAATTAATCAGCAAGCTCAAAGAAAGGTAATTTGAATTCAATAAAAACTTTAAAAAATAAAAATAAAAAAAGGTAGTTTGAAATTATTGAGTTGGAGGAGCAAAGAGAAAAATGAAAAAAGAAATGTGAAAAAATTCTAAGGGACTTATGGGACATCATCAAGTGGAGCAATATATACAATGTGGCAGTTCCAGAAAAAGAAGAAAGAGAAAAAATGACAGAAGGCTTATCTGAAGATATAATGGCCTGATACTTCCCGAGTCTGAGGAAGAAACATCCAAATTTGAGAAGTGCAAAGGACTTGAACCAGGAAAAATTTCAAAGAGGCCTATACCAAAGCACATTATAACCAGACTGTCAAAAGTAAAGACATAAAGAAAATCTTGAAAGCAGCAGAGAAAAGAAAGCTCTGTAGCAAGGAGTTGTGTCTATGGAGATAGGAATTTAGTGAGAAAATACTGGGTAGTATGTATTTATATAGAGAATGGAGGAATTTCAGGGAGGAATAAAAGTGCATACAAAAAGACTAGGAATAAGAGACCAAAAACAAACAAACAAACAAACAAACAAACAAACAAACAAACTGTAAGGGTGTCCAATTAGATTACTACCAGATTACTCATCAGAAACAATGAAGGTCAGAAGAGAGTGGAATGATATATTCAAAGTGTTGAAAGAAAAAGAAAGTCTGCCAACCAAGAGTACTATATTCTAGCAAAACTGTCCTATAAAAATGAAGGAGAAATAAAGACTTTCCCAGATAAAAGCTGAAAAATTCTACACCACTTGACTTGCCTTACAAGAAATGCTAAATGGAGTCTAAAAGTTGAAACAAATGTAAAGCTCTCTGGTAAATTTAAATATACAGACAAATACAGAATATTGTAATACTGTAATTGTGGTACACAGAGCATTTTTACTTCTAAAATAGAATTTAAAAGGCAAAAGCATAAAAAATAACTATAGTCATAAAACGATATTACTGGATACACAACATATAAAGATGTAATTTGTGGGGCCGGCCCGGTGGCGCACTGGATAGTGCGCCGCTTGGGAAGTGCGGCAGCGCTCTCCCGCCCGAGGGTTCAGATCCCACATACAGACCGGTTCCCACTCGCTGG
>NW_007726516.1:530162-533868 GCF_000696425.1 Galeopterus variegatus
TTTTAAAAAAAAAAAAAAAAAAAAAAAAAAAAAAAAAAAAAAAAAAAAAAAAAAAAAAAGATGTAATTTGTGACATCAATAATGGAAGTGGGGGTAGGAAGATGTAAGAGTAGAATTTTGTACACAACTGAAGTTAAATTATCATCTTAAAATAGATTGTTATAATGCTTTATTTAAGCACTCTAGTAACCACAAATAAAATACTTATAGAAGATACACAAAAGAAACTGAGGAAGGAATCAAAGCATGTCAATACAAAAAACATCAATAAAATGAAAAAGAAGGCAACAAGAAGAAAAAGAGGGACAAAATAGCTACAAGACAGACAAAACAATGAACAAAATGGCAATAGTAATAAGCTCTTCCCTATTGGTACTAGTTTAAATGTAAATGGATTAAACTCTCCAGTTGAAAGACCAGAGTGGCTGAAAGGGTAAAACAGCAAGATACAATTAAATTCTACCTACAAAAGACTCACTTTAGATGTAAAGACACAAACAGGCTGAAAAACGATAGAAAAAGATATTCCATGCAAACGGTAACCAAAAGAGAGAAGAGTGGTCATATTTATATCAGACAAAATAAGAGTTTAAGTCAAAAATTGTAAAAAGAAACACAGAAGGACATTCATAATGATAAAAGGGTCAATTCACCAGGAAGATACAGCAATTATAAATACATATGAACCTAATACCAAAGCACTCAAACATATGGGGGTACTTCAAAAAGTTCATGGAAAAATTAAAAGATAAAACAAATCTTTCCATAAACTTCTGAAGTAGTTTTATACAAAGCAAACATTGACAGAACTGAAAAGAGAAATATATAGCAACACAATAAAAGTAGATTTAAATACCCCACTTTCAATGATGAATAAAACAACCTGATAGAAGATCAATAAGGAAATAGAGGACTCAACATTACAGACCAACTGAACCTAACAGGCATATACAGAACACTCCACTCAACAGCAGCAGGATATATATTCTTCACAAGTGCACATGGATAATCTCCAGGACAGATCACATGTTAGGCCACAAAACAAGTCTTAACAAGTTTAAGAAGACTGAAATCATACCACATATCTTTTCTGATCACAATGGAATAAAACTAGATATCAATAGCCATAGAAAAACCAGAAAATTCACATATATGTGGAAAATAAATAATACACTCTTGAACAACCAATGGTTCAAAAAAGAAATCACAAGGAAAACTAGAAAATATCTTGAGACAAATGAAAAAGAAAACAACATACTTATGGTATGCAGCAAGAGCAGTACTAAGAGGGAAGCTTATAGTGGTAATGCCTACTCTAAAAAAGAAAAAAGATCTCAAATCTGTATACTAACTTTACACCTCAAGAAAGTAGAAATAAAAACTAAAATCAAAAGTTAGCAAAAGAAAGGTAATAATAAAGATTAGATGAGAAAAGAAAACCAATATAAGACTAAGGAGAGAACATTTCCAAATTCAATTTATAATGCCAGTATTACTGATTCCAAAACCAGACAAATTTATTATAAGAAAACTATAGACCAATATTCCTGATGACTATTAATACAAAAATCCTCAACAAGATACTACCAAACCAAATTCAACAGTATATTAAAAGGATTGTATACCATGACCAAGTGGAATTTATCCCTGGGATGCAAGGATGCATCAGTAAATGTAATATAACACATTGATATAATGAAGGACAAAAAAAATCACAAGATCATCTCAATTAATGCAGAAAAAGTACTTGACAGAATTCAACACCCTTTCATGATTTAAAAAAAAAAAACCACTCAACATATTACCAATAAAAAGAAATTACCTCAATATAATAAGGATCACCGATGAAAAGCCCACAGCTAATATCATACTTAATGGTGAAAAACTGACAGCTGTTCCTCTAATATCAAGAACAAGGCAAGGATGGGCATTCTCACTACTTCTATTCAACATAGTACTGGAAGTCATCGTCAGAGCAATTAGACAATAAAAAGAAGTAAAAGGCATCCAAATTGGAAAGAAAGAAGTAAAGTTACTTCTGCTCACAGATGACATGATCTAATACATAAAAAAAACTCTAAAGACTCCACTAAGAAAACAGAAACAATAAATGAATTCAGTAAAGCTGTTGGATACAAAATCAGTACTCAAAAATCTGTTGCATTTCTATACACTAACAATGAACAATCCAAAAAGGAAACTAAGAAAACAATCTCGTTTACAATAGCATCAAAAAGAATAAAATACTTAGGAATAAACTTAAGAGGCAAGACTTATACACTGAAAACTACAAAACAACGTTGAATGAAATTGACAAAGACACAAATCAATGGAAAGACATCCATGTCCACAAATTAGAATACTTAATACTGTTATAATGTTCATACTACCCGCAGCAATCTACAAATTCAATGCAATCCCTATCAAAATGTCAACAGTATTTTTGCAGAGATAGAAAAAAAAACACCCTAAAATTCATATGGAACCTCAAAGGACCCCCAAACAGGTAAAACAATCTTGAGAAAAAACAAGGCTAGAGGCCTCAAATTTCCTCACTTCAAGACATATTACAATGCTACCATAATCAAAACTATATGGTATCAGTAAAAAGACAAGATATATAGACCAGTGAAACAAAATGTTAAGATCAGAAATAAACCCTCATGTATATGGTCAAATGATCTTCAACAAGTGTGCCAGGACTACACAACAGGGAAAGGATAGTTTCTTCAACAAATAGTGCTGGTAAAATTGGATATCCACATGCAAAAGAGTTTTTTGCATATACCATACACAAAAATCAACTCAAAATGGATAAATCTAAATGTAAGTCCTGAAACTTATCTTACGCTATATACAAAAACAAACTAAAAATGGATTAAAGACCTAAACATAAGAACCTGAAATTATAAAACTACTAGAAGAAAACACAATATTGAAATGAAAAAGGATTTCTTGGATATGACACCAAAAGCAGCAATAACAAAAACATAAATAGACAAATGGCACTACATTCAAACTTAATTTCTGCACAGCAAAGGAAATAATCAAAAGAGTGAAAACACAACCTCTGGAATGTGAGAAAATATGAAAAAAACATATACTGGATGAAGGGGTTAATATCCAGAATATATAGAGAACTCCTACAACTTGATAACAACAAAAAAGTAACCTGATTAAAAAATAGCCAAAGGAACAGACATTTCTCCAAAAATGATATATAAATGACCAACAATAATATGAAAAGATGCTCAACATCACTAACCAACAGGGAAATGGAAATCAAAACCACAATGAGATATCACTTCACACCAGTTAGGCTGGCCACTACCAAAAAAACAGAAAATAACAAGTGTTGATGGGAATGTGGAGAAAACACACTGTTGATGGGACTGTAAAATGGTGTAGCAACTATGGAAAACAGTACAAACAGTATGGAGGTTTCTCAAAAAATTAAAAATAGAACTACTATATGATCCAGCAATCTGACTTATATGTATATACCCAAAAGAATTGAAAATAGGATCTCAAAGTGATACTGGAACACTCATGTTTATTGCAGAATTGTTGACAATCGGGCCGGCCCAGTGGCGCACTGCTACAGTGCGCCGCTTGAGAGCATGGTGGCGCTCCCGCTGAGGGTTTGGATCCCACACAGACTGGTTCCCGCTCACTGGCTGAGCGAGGTGTGGGAGCAACACCGAGG
>NW_007726516.1:534482-535168 GCF_000696425.1 Galeopterus variegatus
AAAAAAAAAAAAGAATTGTTGACAATCGCCAAGATGTGAAAGCAGCCTAAATGTCCATTTGGTGATAAGAAAATGTGGTATATACATACAACGGAATATTATTCAACTTTAAAAAAGAAGGAAATCCTGTCGTATGCTATGACACGGATCAAACTTGAGGATACTATGCTAAATGAAATAAGCCAATCACAAAAAGACAAATATGCATGATTCCACTTAAATGAGATATCTAGAGTAGTCAAAATCATGCAAACAGAAAGTAGAATGGTGGTTGCTAGGGGCTCGGAGGGAGGGGGAAACAGTTGTTCAATGGGTATAGGGTTTCAAGCACACAAGATGAAAAAGTTCTCAAGATCTGTTGCACAACAATGTGCATAGAGTTAACAATACTGTAATTACACTTAAAAATTATTAAGAGTTTAAAAAAGATATATGAGGGTACTTCAAAAAGCTCATGGAAAATGGAATTAAAAGATAATGTGATTCTTTCCATAAACTTTTTGAAGATCCTCATATAAATAAGAGTAGTTCAGAAAAACATGGATCTAGATTAGGAGAATTAAAAGGTAAGTTAGTAACCCTTCCCTGACTAAATCCAAACACATCTCTTCATACAGGACAACAGAAGTTACTATCTCTAATCCTTATACTACACATGTGGCTATTTGAAAAATTATCCCTATCTA
>NW_007726516.1:535583-583001 GCF_000696425.1 Galeopterus variegatus
TCAGGTCAATTCACCGAGAAATTGTTGTTTACTTTTATTGACAGAGGAGAGTTGAAGGTTTTTTAATAATTTATATGATTAAAATCTAGACTTCGAAACATTTCTGATACAAGGGGAAAGTGACTTCAGAACAACTAAATAAAAATAACGCCTAAAAAACCCCCCACAAAAATACCTATACTGGACTTTAAAGTCACATCTGTGGATGCTTAATATGACATTTATAAAGTCCTTAACTATTTTTGGCTTAAATTTTTTTATTCATATAAGCTGGAAAATGATAATCACAAAGGCCAAATCTAAACATTTTTTAAAATACTCCTTTACATATGAGATTAACATATATTCATTATAAGCCCCAGTAGAGTATAAAAATACTGGTTTGTAAAGATGCTGAGACAGAATTGGATACTGCTACATAACTCATTAACTTTTCTATGTATCAGATATGCCAAAGATTAAGGTTTGAGAAAACCATAAACCTCTTTACTTCATATTTCATCTGTATTCTCTGCCCTCTTCCTAAGGCATAATTTATCTCCAAGGCATAATGTTATCTGCCTGTTACCTCACCTCTTCCTAATCTTTCTTAATTTTTTTAAAACTAAATACAATTAAGTCACAGTTTTCTAAAAAGCATATGGTGATAATTGGCTGGAACACAGAGGGCAGTTTAATTACGTAGGTATATTAATTTAATATATATCTTTCAATAAAAGCATTTCAGTTACCAATAAAGTTGTGCTGAAAATTATGATATATCAGTCCAACTCACAGTTTGTGACATCATGTTTTTACACAATTCTGAGAAAGACACACAGGTATCACTACACAGAAGCTCACATTTTGTATATACCATATTCATCCTGCCAATTTGCAAAGTAAATGAGTAAATCCAGATAATGACTACATTAAATGTTTCTGTAACTTTCGATGGTTATGGGTGTTGGTGTTTTCTAGTTTTCCTGTTTCTAACATTACAATACTTAATTCTGTTTATCAATAAATCTTCAAAATTCGTATTTGTTGGTCAAATGTCAGAATCAACTAAATTTTAATGTATATCATCAACCATATATACAATATATTCCTTTAAATGTGCATATATGCCAGTAGGACCTTTTTGAATGAAAAAGTGCTAGGGGAAGCCTAGCAGCAGAAAAATTTTGGTAACTGAAAAGGTAGAAGACATGGTGTATACAATTAGAAAGAACTGTGGTATAGATAAGTTTCAAAAATCACTGATAAAAAATAGCAAGTATATTTGAACAAAAGGAAAGTGAAAATAAAAACATTAAAATCCTTGAATCTCTTCTTGTCCCTGTGTCCATGACCCAGTATATATGTAAAGTCTGGAATGTGTAAAGAGGACAAAGATTTTTCAAATATAGTAACAGTAACACAGACAGTGACTATGTCAGGGGTTGGCAAACTATAGCTGGAGGGCCAAATCCAGGCCACTGACTATTTTTGTATGACCAAAAAGCTAAAAACAGGTTTTAAATTTTTAAATGGTTACTTTTTAGGTGGCTATATAAACACCTGTATAATACGATATTCTCGACTGGCCTGCAAAGCCTAAAATACTTACTATTAGATCCTTTACAGAAAAAAGGTTGTCAACGCCTGATCTATTTGACTAACAATGTCTTTCCGGCTAGGATTAAGAACAGTTAAAATAAATGCAACTTCAATATTGAGGAGCTCATCAAATTCCACAGCACAGTTAATAGCAGTAAGATGTTAAGAATAATTCCCAGCAACTGGGGAAGGATTACCCAGATTGAATTTAAACCACTGGTTAGCCATTAGCAAATAAATCTACTTAGAATTATGTTCTATTGCATTCTGTGAGATGTTAATAAGTGCTGTGATCAAAAAAGTTAGGGAAATGCTTATTATATAGAATGTTGAACAAACTATCAGTTTTTGTGTGAACAGTAAGTATATGTGTGTTCACTTTGTTTTACTGCAACACTTCTCAGAGCCTTTAAAAACATCTCCAGAACAGGTATACAGTGTGCAACCATTCCCAAATTTATTTTACCTTACTTCTGTGACACCTATTGATTTCTTCAAGAAAGTATTTCATAAAATAGTTTGGGAAATATTTACTTCATATAGTATCAAAATAAATTAATGGTAGATTAAAAATTTAAATATAAAATAAACCATAAAATCTAGAAGAAGATCAATATAACTATCAAATCTCTTGGGAGGGGGATGCTTTCTAGGCTAAAGAAGAATAAAATAAATCATTTAGAAAAGATTCTGAAAATGCAACCACGTAAAATTAAAATATTTTTATGTCAAAGACCAACAAAAACAGAGAAAACATGCATACTAAGTATAATAAATTGGTTGCATATATAATATATATAAAATGTATAGAGCAATGGGCATGAACAGGTTACTAAGAGAAAATGTAACAAATGACTTTTTGTGTGCATCCACTATTGCTCCCCTTTGGCTGTTTCTCCTATGAAACCAAAAAGAAATTCAACTTTGGGTCCTGTCACAATCCAGCTCAAATGATATAGAGCAAAATTCCTAACATAGCCTATAGGAAGCAGATGGTGCAGCCTCATCTCTTCCCTCTCCAGCTCACTCTGCCCTCTGCCACACCCTTCTCGCTCCCACATTATAGCCTTGTACACACCAGTTGCATGGACACGCTGGTCCCTCTGCCAGATTTGCTCTCTTCCTTGCCCTCTCATTCACTCTCTTCCCTTAGTTCACTCTCACACTGCCTTCAATTCTCAAATCAGACTGTACTTTCTCAGAAAAGCCTTCCTGACTGCAATTTAGGTTTAGGTTGAGACTTTGGATTTAGATTAGATCTCTCTTTATACAGTCATAGCTCCCTGTGCTTTCTCTCCATAGAACTCATCTCCATTTTTAGCTTTATATTTGTGGGACAATTTCATTAAAGTCTAATCCTCTCTCTATCTGATAAATTGTGAACCTCCATAAGGCTGAGGATCTTGATTTTTATCCATCACCAGCACCCAGACAATTTTCTAAAAACAAAGGAACAACAACAAAAAACTACATTTTAAAAATACCAAAAAAATAGTATTTGTCTTTGGGGTTAGTGATATTATGGGTAATATTTTTCTTCACCTATTTTTCTGCATTTTATATATTTTCTATAGTTTGCATATTAATAAAAACCAAAGGTTTATGAATGGACCTAAATTTAAATAAGTAAATACAATAAGTGAAAATCAGAGCTTAAAAAAATGGGAGGTGAAACTTAATGTTATGAAGGATTAATTCAAATAGCAAACTTCCCACATAATTATTGACATGAAAAATATTCATCACATACAGCTAACTGGAAAAAAGCATACCGTAAAATCATGTATTTGGTATGAAATTATTTCTATGTAACTCAGAACAGTGCTAGAATTTCATACACCACAATTTAACAGTGATTATCTCCGAGTTATAGGATAAGAGGTGCTTCTTTGCTTTTCTTTGCTCTTTTCTACATATTTAATGTTTCCTGTAATATATCTGTGTTAGGGAAAAAAATACTCATCTCTTTAGACAGCTATCTTATTTGTGTATGTACAATATGATTTAATTTGAGGCACATTTTCAGAAACGTATTTTTTTTCAAGTAAGAGATGCCTTATGTCAAACTACCCACCCCATTCTGTGTCATATAAATTACTTGCTATAGTTTGTTTTATGAAAGCACACCTGACCAGAGGGTACGTCACATAAACTGGATTATACCAATATTCTTTTAAAGCTTATGGCACTGGTAACATGGTATTACATTTTTAAGTAAGTTATGCTATCCTTTTTATCAACATCAATTTTCTGATATTGCAGGACTACTAAATCCTATGTCATCATGTGTGTTATCACGTACTCATATCCAGAAAATTTCCCAGAAAGTGATTCATAACATTAACTAAGAGAAGCAGAAAAACATTTCTGAAACATTATTCTGCAGAACATTATTTTCCACTTATTCCAAATAGCACAGGAAGATTTGCAGGAAATGAAAAGAAACCATGGTAACCAACTAAACCTATCGTGAGCTATCAGACCAAAAGAACACATAGAACATTCCATGTCAACGCCTACTAGCAGCAAAATCCTTCCTCAGTTCCTTTTGATCTATCTTAAACATGAAAAAAGCTTTCAACCAATTTTTATATTTTAAAAATGTGAAATCCCCTTTACCAATATCTACTATGATTCTCTGGCTTTACTCAGGAACTCTTTGGCCAAGTTTACTTTAAAAGCCAAACTAATACTCTGAGATTCAATTAGGAATTTGGGGGTCTTTTCAATCATCAGCAAAATTACATTTTTTATTTCAATGCATTTTATCATTTTCTAAGATAGTAGCAATAGTTTCTTCATACTAAATCTTCAGAACTGTAAAGATTAAATAACATTCTCACAAAAATCCCTTGCTTAACAGAATCTTATCAGCATTCTAAACTTAAAGCCACAATATAGTAAATCACAATTGCATTTATGGAATACAGAGGAGTTCTATTTTACCATTTTGTCTATTCTATCACCAATCATCAACCCCCATAATAGGAACTGTAGCTAAATTCACAGAATCTAGCTCAACATGTTCTTAAACTACCAATCATCAGCTAAAACTAAATTAACAAGGTAACAATGGTGTGAGCACACATTAGCTATTTATTACACAATTATATAGCCAAGCAGACATTAGGTCGAACCTCTGCAAAGACCAGAGAGCCCCTTTGCTGTTATGGTTAGCCACTCCCTAACAATTATCATTTAAAATAAAATATAACATATATACATTCCATAAAAATGTATACATATCGAACCTCTGCAAAGACCAGAGAGCCCCTTTGCTGTTATGGTTAGCCACTCACTAACAATTATCATTTAAAATAAAATATAACATATATACATTCCATAAAAATGTATACATATTTTGTGCATTATCAATTTCTGGAAGGACAGACAAATAACTGTGAATGGCATTATCTCTAGGGAGAGGAGCTAAAAGTACTATAATCCATCTTCATATACACATTTTTCTTATCTGAACATCTTTTTACCACATCCATTTGCTCATCTTCAGAGGCTTTACACAAAGGCTTATCTGCTTTATAAAAATGGTAATGTGTTGATAACTTTAAAATCTTAATTATTAAAAAGTAATTGATTTAAAAGCTAACAGTTTACTCTTGTGGCACTCCCCTTGTCAAATTATATTAAGTTCTGCATGTTTTCTTGTTGTTTTTGAATGTTGTTTTTTATTTCTCTATTTCTTAGCTTTTGTTCTTGAGCAAGTTAAGGCTTGGTCTTCTCTGTAAAATGCAGAAAATAATAGTATCTACCACAAGGGCTTACTTGTTTTCCAATGTATTGCCATGAATAGATGTTACAGGTTACAAGATATCAAACTTGTCCAGCCCTTTCAGAAGCCAGGAAGGAACCGACACAACTGAAGTCCTTGGGCTACTCACATTTGGTCATGATCAGCTTCATACATTCTCAATGTATCATACAACATCATCATTTTCTGTAAGTACTACAATATGAAAAAAGTTGGGAAATACTAAAGGATAATTCACATAGTGTATTAGTCCTCTTTGTGTTGCTATAACAAAATATACGGAACTGGATAATCTATAAGAAAACAAAATTTATTGCTTACAGTTTCTGAGGCTGGGAAGTCCAAAGTCCATCTGGTGGTGGCGACAGTGACTCAGGGGTCTCACATTTCAAGATGGTGGAAGCAGAGAGAGCAAAGAGAGAGAGACTCTCTTCTCTCTTCTTTTAAAGCCCTCAGAACCATACCCTGACCACCATTTTTAATCCATTCACTACTGCAGGATCCTACAATCCAATCACCTCTTCAAGCCTCCACCTTTCAATTACCGTAATAGGATTTGTGACTCTTCACAGTCACAGTGGGGGCTAAGTTTCTAATACATAAAACTTGGGGGACACAATTCAAGCTTCAGGGAGTTTGGGGGGGACACAATCCACTATACATAGTGTTTACCATAATGCCTAAAACAGTAAATATTTGTTAAATGTTCACTATTATTATATTCACAAAACTAAGTCCATTAATAGAATATTTAGGTGTGCCAAATCATTCACAGAAAAGCTGCCACATAATAAACACTCTGGGGCTGTAGATCTGGTTACTAAGAAGCATCTTAAATTAAGAGAATCTAGTATATCTCCAACTGCAGAGTAGATATACAAGTCAGATTCTAGTTCCCATTTGCAAAGTAGATAACCAGAGTAAGAGAGTCATCCTTTCATATCAAAGTTCCTATTGATTAGCCCCAAAATGTACTTAAAACTCAAACTCTACACTAAATGAAATCCTCAATGGAATCTGCTTTATAACATGCCTTAAAAATAAAAAAAACTATCTTAAAATCGACTTTTTTGGCTCTCTCTACCTTCTGCTTTAAATCCATTGCTATGTATGCATACTTTTGAGAGAGAACTGAAGTTTGAACTGACAGAACACTAGTAAATAAAAATCATACTGAGGATAAAAATTTGAAAAACGAAGTACCACCTAAGAGTAAGGTGCAAATCAAAACCATAATGAGATACCACTTCACACTCACTAGGATGTCTGTATTGGAAAAGACATAATAACAAGCATTGACAAGGATGTAGAGAACTCCATGCTTTTCTGGTAGGGTTGTAATGGTATTATAATTACTTTGGAAAACAATTTGGCAATTCTTCAAAAGGCTGCTTCTGAGTTACAATATGACCCAGCAATTTCACTCCTAGGTATATACTCAAGAGAAATAAAAACATGTATATGCAAAAATTGTACACAGCATTTATCCATAACAGCATTATTTATAGAATTATTAGTGATAACCAAAAAGTGGAAACAACCCAAGTGTCCATCAACTGATGAACAGATAAACAAAATGTAGTATATCCATACATTAGAATATTTCTTCCAATATTATTCATTAATAAAAAGGAATAACGCACTGGTACATGCTGCAATATGGATGAACCTTGAAAACATTATGCTAAGGAAAAGAAGTCGGTCATAAAATATCACGTTATATAATTCCATTTATATGAAGTGTCCAGGATATATGAATCTATGGAGACAAAAGTAGATTAGTGGTTGCCTAGGGCTGGAAGAGCTGGGGAGAAATGGGAAGTGAGTGCAAATGGGTATAGAATTTCTTTTTAGGGTGAAGAAATGTTTTAAAATTGTGTTGCATAATTTTGTGAATGTACTAAAAACCATTGAATTGTACAGTTTAAATGGGTAAATTGGTATGTTAATTGTAACTTAAAAACCCATTTATAAAAAGAATAAGATACAAGAATGCAAAAGCCATGCTTGCAAATAGAGTTAAAAAAAAAAAAAGAAGAAGTTGCAATTTTGTAATACATAGAAACAGTGCTCGGTTGTCATAGGTAGATGTTTCATAACACTCTTTGGATAGGAGGCAGTCTTTTTTGGTCCAGGAAAAAAAGTCAGAAAACAAGAAGAAAAAAGAATCAGTGAAAGACAACTAGCCCTTAAATTCTTTTCTCTATCAATTTAACACTTTTAGATTCATCTATCAAAAAAGGAAGTGAAAGAAGAAAAAAAAAGAATGAAGGGGAAGGGGGCTGTGTGTTTATCAGAATTTACCAAACAGAACAAACCTGGTAGATTTCCTTCCTTTTTCTCCCTCTACTCCCAACATTTTTTTTACCTTTTTGTCTTTTTTGCTGACCGGTAACGGGATCGCAACCCTCGGTGTCGCGCCCGTACCGGGGACCGGCAACGGGATCGCAACCCTCGGTGTTGCACCCGCACCGCGCTCAGCCAGTGAGCGGGAACCGGTCTCCACATGGGATCCGAACCCTCGGTGGGAGCGCCGCCGCGCTCCCAAGCAGCGCACTCTCCAGTGCGCCACCGGGCCCACCCTACTCCCAGCATTTAATCCTAATTTGTTAACTGAAAATAAAAAATAACTCAAAGACTCTTAATACTCAGCCCATATATAAGTTTTCTCTCCCTGTAGACAGACCACATGGGAAGCCACTAATCAGATGGTTGCTTGGTGATCATGGAGTCCAGAGCAAGAGGAACTGAGTGAACCAAATGTTTAACAGAACATTCTCAAAGAGTGTTCCACTGAGAGATTTTATGAAAAGAGGGTCTTATGATCAGATGAGTTTGGGAAATGCAGTATATTCCTATTAACAATTCTCACAGGCCCTGAGAAGTACTGAAGGAAAGAAATCCAATTGATTATGCATAATGGAAGGGAAATCCACATGGCTCCTTGTATTCCTGTCCATGCTAGAGACAGCACTGCCAACTTTGGCCAAGATTCCCCTCCAGCACAGACCCTAGATGGACTGTACAACACCGGCCTCTGTGACTTCTCTTTCTATTGTCCCAGGGCTGAGCAATCCTTATGACAAATTATTTAAATAAGCTGATACATTCCCTTTATAGTCAAATCTTCAGAGTTTTGGGAGGTACTGTCTTTCATTTTGACCCAAGGATACAGGTAATGTCTTCATTTCTTCTCAAAATAGAAACATCCCTATTAATTTTTTTCTCTGATTTCAAAATGATATATACACTGTAAAAAAAAAAAAATCAGGCAACTCAAAAGGTACAAACACCTTTAAGTTCATCACTCAGAGATAAACATTGAACATTTTGATCATTCTTTTAGACATCTCTCTACTTAAAAAGATTCTCACAGATATACAATCTTACATAAACAGTAGGATCCCACACATACTTGTGACCTTGAAAGAGCCAATCCTTCAAGATGGATCCTGAGTGGCTAACTGGGTCCAAATTCTGAATGGAGCCAAGCAGCCATTTGCTGACTGGAGTTTACACACAAACCCTGTAACCTCAGGAAGAGCACTTGCTAAACAAAAATTGAATTTGGGGAATTTTGTAGCTGTATGTTCCTGTTTATGCCACCAGAATCAACCACTGCTGGAGAGCCCCATTTTGCCACCTGGACCTGACCAATAAACAATTTTAGTAATAATAAAGGACTGAACAAGCTTGCATCCCTCATTTACATAGCCATTTGGAGTAGGAACCTGGGCAGGAACTGTCTCCATATAAGACAGCCCCTCTGTTTGTTCTAGCAGAGCACACTTGTGTTTTGTATGAAAGGCCATGTCACCCTGGTTTGTAAACTGTTTGCCAAATAAATTCTCCAAATTCTCTTTCTGTGAATTTTGTTAACATAATGTTATGTATAATGAATTTTATTTTTCATATTAATAGAGGATATATATGTTTCAGCATTTATCAAATAAGATATATGACATATTTTTAAAAGAAAACATAATTTGTCCAAACATTATGCTTTTTCAGTTTTTAAATCCTCGTTTGTTATCCATTATTCAAAAAATTTTTAAATGATTCTTATCTTGATGTTCATAATAAAATCAACAAGAAAGTGCCAAGTCCTGTGGGTGTAAGGCATTCTCTAGAATATGTCCAAATACATCCTAGAATATGCAGATACAGGATTTGGGGATTAACAAGACTCTGGCACATATGTCACCTTGTTCTTCTCCCAATTTAGAGAATCTAACATGAGTCAGATTAACAGGAATGTCTCTGGAGTTGCCAAATTTGGAATTAACATTTCTCCTCAAAGTGAGCCCTTTAAAATCTATAACATGTCTAGAAACACTTCTAAATATCACTTTTCCGTAGCCAAAGGAATACTGCTTAATAAATTATCTAAATAATTCTGGAAAATTAATTCTCACCACCCTTTCCACTCATCATTCTCATTGCTCCAACAATGATCTTACTAAATTTCAAATGTAAAAATCACCATCTTCTATTAAAAGCCTTCAGTGACTCCATTTCCTACACAGAAAGTCCAAATTCTTAAACATGAAACACCAGGCTTTCCTGGCACACTTAACTGCACTCCCAGTCCCCCAGCAGCCTGCCATATGCCATATGTTCCATGGTGTTCTACCTACCCCTGCCTTAGCCATTTCTTCTTCTAAAGTGCTTATTTTTTATCACATCCTACCTATCTACCTGGTAAATTTCTAGTCTACCTTTAAGAGCCAGCTTAAATGTCTTCTTTCTTGACCCACTTGAATAGTACCTGGCAGAATACAGAAACTCAATAAATGCTGTTGTTTTTGATGATTCGATTATCTGGGGAATTATTTTAGTTACCCGATTTAACAATGAAGACCATGTCCCTGATTTCCATGAAAGGCCTTGACATATTCTAGTGACATACCAGGGATAAATATTTTAAAGTATGTATTAGTCAAAAGTACTATGGGTTTTACTGTGCTAAATTTAACATAATTAGGTTTTGCATATCACCTTTAAAATACTGAATTATTTTAATGTCGGTTTAGGAAATATATTTTAAATGAAGTTTTTAAAATATTATAGGCAACAGAACATTATCAAAACACAATTTACAAAACTTTGGTGCCTAGTCTTGCATAAATAACATTTTCTTTAGAACTCACACCTGATTTTCTTACTATTTACTAAAGCTAAAATTGAATATATGAGGGTACTTCAAAAAGTTCATGGAAAGGTTTGTATTATCTTTTAATTCTATTTTTCCACAAATTTTTTGAAGTACCCTCATACTACTTTTTAATAAGAGACTGACCAGGACTGAAAGATTTGAAGAATTACATGATAGGTTGGTCCTTACTGCCTAACAAGGAAACCACCTTAACAATGTTGTACTGGCCATAGTTGGCTGTCTAATTGGTATCCATTTTCTCTCCCTCCCTCCAACCTTCTTCCTTCATTTAAAACAAGAAAGGAAAACCAGGTTTTGTTTGGTCATTCAGCCTTCCTCCCAAAGTCTCACCTTCCAGAAGAAAATGACCCCACGTCCCAGTTCTAGGAGCAGGTGCTAATCAAAAAAGCAATCAGTACGTGCATTTCCCTGAAGATGTTATTGGCCCAGGGATAAGAAATGGAGACTCATGTTGGCCCTACCGATCTGAAGGGAAAAATACATAGTGCATGATAGAGGAGAGATTCCCTTGGACCTTCCTGCTGGGCATAAACAAGGAAGCACACAACTCTGATAGCCCTGGCAGCCACCTTTTGGCAGCAAGGAAAACCAGCCTTAGACTGAAGCTGATGCTGTGAGTTGTCATGAACAGAAAGAGAAAGAGCACAAGTCCTTCATAACATCACTGCAATACTGACCATTCACACACTATTATTACATTTCTGAATTTCTCATTATGTGAGATACTTCCTTAAACAATTTATGTTTAAGCCAATAGAGTTGCTTATTTTGAATATCAGATAATACTTGTAGCTGAAAGTATCTCAGTTGATAGAGAATATGATTCTTGAAAGTGGGATGCTGATAACAGACTATAAAAAGGTTTCTTATGAGAAAAACTGGGATTATCATCCCCATTTTACAAATAGAAAGCTAAAGCTTTCAAAGGTTAGATATGTACAAGGTCAAGCAACTATAACTTGGGCTCGTCAAACTCTAAAATCTATACTACAACTTCACTTCCAAAGTTTTAGCAGTTTGAGTAGGTAATTGCAATTATTTTGTGATAGATTTTTAAAATCTCAATTCCTTATTCTTTTTCATCTCCCTCTTTTCTATCTATACATTACACTAAACGGGTTCCTATCTCAGTCATTGGTGTTTTAAATGTTTCTTCTTCTAGCTTTCTTTTCTAGATTTAGTAAAGACCATATTTAAGATTTTATTTTTCTGCTCAGTAAAAATGAACAAACAGCTCAAGCCACTGTAAAAAAGGAATATTTCACATCAAAGGGAACCAACATTGATAGAACACCCAATATAATGTCAAAGTAATGCATAATGTTAGTTACACACATTAAATGTGCAACACTGATATAAAGATATGTTTTTTTTTTCCTTTTTGTCTTTTTCCATGTCCGGCAACGGATCGCAACCCTCAGTGTTGCCCCCGTACCGGACCGGGACCAGCAACGGGATCGCAACCCTCGGTGTTGCTCCTGCGCCTCGCTCAGCCAGTGAGTGGGAACCGGTCTGTATGTGGGATCCGAACCCTCAGCGGGAGCGCCACCACGCTCCCAAGCGGCGCACTATAGCAGTGCGCCACCGGGCCGGCCCCTAAAGATATGTTTTTATATTTCAAAAAATAACTTGAACAGAGCCAAGTATGCCCCCCATCAAATGAATGACTTAGCTGGAATTATAGTGAGATCCTAATGTTCAGCTATGATACCCGAACCCTCAGCGGGAGCGCCACCACGCTCCCAGCGGCGCACTATAGCAGTGCGCCACCGGGCCGGCCCCTAAAGATATGTTTTTATATTTCAAAAAATAACTTGAACAGAGCCAAGTATACCCCCCATCAAATGAATGACTTAGCTGGAATTATAGTGAGATCCTAATGTTCAGCTATGATTCACCTATTTACATATTTTAGTTAAAGGGGGAAAGTAAACAGCTGTTAGGATGAAAATGCCACTTACAAACTTGTTGAGTTAGTAAAGGCCCTTTGCACTAATAACAATTCAATAAAATAATAAAATAAAATAAATAAATAAATAAAATAATAAAATAAAATAAATAAAATAAAATAAAAATTTCAAATAAAAACAGTAAAAAAAATAGTTCTGAATGGGCTGTGATTATACTTATACCCAGATACTGTTTAGATTTTTATCAGGTAGAGTAGTGGCAATGATAAAATAAATGCCAAATATTTAAAAGGTCATTTCATATAATCACGCATATTAGCTCTTCACTGGTCTTTTTTACCTCCTTAGTTCATTATTTCCAAAAAGCAAATGAAAATTCTGGAACTAAATAACATAGTATCTGAAATTACAAACTCAATGACTGGGTTTAACAGCAGATCAGACACAGCAGAGGGCAGGACTGGTAAACCAGAAGACAGGACAATAGAAAATGTCTAAACTGAACCTAATAATTTTTTCTTCCAGTAAGTAAAAGTGCCTTACAAAACATATTTTTTAAAGAATTAGTTCTAAAACTCTGAAAACCATAAAGAAAACATGTTTTCAACCAAACTTCTTAAATTGTTTTAGGTTACTCACAATTGATATTTGCTGTGATATCTCATTAAACTATAGCTATTCCAAATGCTGTCAAAAATACAGAAAACGCCAAAGTCACTTGGAAACACTTCATAAGTCATCACCTAGTGCCTGGGCTAGCATATTCTCTTCAACTATACATTCTGAATATGAGGATGCCTATCTGTGTGCTTCCCTTGTATAACAAACATTCATTGAGTAATAATCATTTTTCCTGAATCAAGGAATCAACATGAGCAGAGGCAGAAAAGACAGACAGGCCTAGCCTAAAATTCAGGCTGACTTGGGATATGGGAGAAGATGCAGCTGAAGAGGAAAAGAAGATGTCACCCACAGAAGACCTGCCATGCCAGGTAATGAAAAACCTCTTTTCTGACTACAGAAAATTGGTACTGTGACAGCACACATACAATGCACACTCCCTTAAATAACACCTCGCATTATACACAAAGATCATCAGTGAAGAATTAGGCCCCAACAAGTGCAGGGGACATGCTAATGGGTAAAGGAGGTGTGCTCTTTGAAATCCTTTGCCCTACTCAACCCTACAATCTTGCTGATCACTGCATCGGACTTTAAGACTAATCACTTATGATTCTGTGGAGGATACATTAGAGGGGACAAGGCTGGACACAGGAGATTTCTTAGACAGTTATAGAAATAGTCCAGGGGGTGGCTTAAAGTTGAAAGGGAGAGGAAATTTTGAGAAATACGTAAGAAATAAGATTGTTCAGTTTGGTTGTGCAAGAGAAACAAAAAAGGAAAATTCCTCTTAACCATTAGTTAATACAGGCACAGTACCTAGGGCTTTCCACAGTCTATGAAAAGATATAAAATATGAAAAGAAAGGTTCATATTTGGCTCCAAAACACAGAAGGAAAACTGTAAAACAAGTTAATTTCAAAAGCAATTTTTTTTTTTTTGGTGGCTGGCTGGTATGGGGAACTGAACCTGTGACCTTGGTGTTATCAGTCAAAAGCAACTTATATTAAAAAAAACTGTACACAATTTTAACAGCAAAAATATATATATTTGATATGGAATATAGTAGTATAAAGTAAGGTGGGGGCCTCTAAATGAATGGTGCCAGGGCCTACATAAACATCTTAAAATAGACATAGGAGAAAAAAGAAAAACGATTTCCTGGTTTCTGTCTTGTGGAACTGACTGAATAATAGTGTCGCCAGCTAAAAAGGAAATATGACACAGTATACTTTGAAGGAAAAGTAATAAGTTTGATTTTGGACATAGATTGAGGTATCTATTGAGGAACTCGCATTCAAGGATTTATTCCTAATTTTAGAGTTCTTGATTAACACAATAAATGATTAATAAACACTGAAGGCTATAAGCAAGGCAAACTGGCTACCCCAAATGGATGCATTACATTAAAAACAAAACAAATTGATGTGAAATGGGAGAATCATCAGTTGAAATGGGAGTATCAGATAAGAATAATATATGTATCATTAAACTTCTATTTCATATTCTGCTTAACACTTCCCTGCCATACATCTAGTTTAAAACAAGGGTAATGTCAATCTTACTTCAGCACATAAATTACTCACAGTGCATATTCACAAATTCTTCTCTCTACACCACTATTGCCCCTTTTACTATTAGTTCTTTTCCAAGTAGCAATTTTATGGTGATTTTCAATAACAAAAGAAAGGCTGTATATCACTCAAGACCTATGCATTAAAAACACTCCCATCAATTTAATGTTCATCTGTTCTCCAATTTCTATCCTAAGATTTACTAGGCTGGAGTGGATGGGAAGTGATCATAAACTTACCAAATCATGAGTAGAAAGAGAGAGGGCAAGAGGACAGGAATGAGGAGGAGCTTGGAAGGTTTGGATGCTACTTTTCTCCAAACTGAATTTTTGGCCCTCAAGTATTTGCTAGTGTGAAAACTGTGTGACAGCCATGTTATAAGATGGGAGGTGATATGGTGTAATGGAAAGCACTTGAACTTTGCATGAGGCAAAACTGAATTCAAATTAAACTTTTAGAAATTTAATGTGATCTTGGAAAAAAGGAGTGAAACAGCAACAAAGGGGAAAGGAAGAAAGTGTTATGCAGATTTCTGTCTCTCATTTCACGCCACCTCCTTCTTCTTTATTCTGGTCCACTATCCTTTACATCAAGGCTTATTTACCCAAGACAATCAGATAACCAGACTATTTGGAAATGTGGTGGTACAGACTTCTAGAATTATTTTATAATTCTCTGTTAGAAGTAGAAAGATGAAGAAACCAACTTCAAGAAATTCTGTGATTTGCCCCAAATCAGTCTCCTAGTTCAATTAGTGGTAAAATGAATCGGTATTTTAATTGCCAGACCAGATTTTTTCCTCTGTATACCACAATTCAAACCTGAAAGACAATATAATTAAGTAATTGAAGGGGGATTTACACTTTATAATTTGCCATAAAAAGCCAATTTCCATAAACTCCTATGACAAGCTTTATTCTCCAAATATCCAATTGATCCAGAATTCTGTATGAAACAACACTGAAGTGTATTATTTTATTTATCAGAAAGATGAATATTATTAAATCTTCTGGACAGAAATAAGAGCAGTCCTTGTTCACTCACACAGACTTAAATAACTGGAGAAGGAGTTAGACATTAATATTAGTCCTAAGCACTAACATCATCTTTCTATTCTCTGTTTGTGGCTACCAAAAGAAATATCATTTCTTTGACCTCTTTCTTAGGAAGTTGCTACTTTTAAGTGTCTTCCAAAGAACAGATGAATGTATATGTGAATGAACAAAAGAAGGAATGAACAAAGATAATGAACATTATTCCAAGCCTTTGGAGAGGCAGCAATGCAGAGCAATTAAGAGCACAGACTATGAAGTCAAACTGTTTGCACAACATTACATCTGTGACCTTGGCCAAGTTACTCAACCTCTAGGTCCTCTATTTCCTCATCTATGGAGATAACAACAGTACATAGAGTTGTTATGAGGATCAAATGAGGTTAGAGGCCTGGTATTAGGTCAACCCAATGGATAAGCATGTTATTGTATTATTGTTCTTATTATTGGGTTATTATTGCAGGGTTACTGGAAATGTTTGTTTCTGGGCACTGTACCATAAGCCAAGAACTGCCAAAACACTAGGCAAAATTCAGTTGACAGGGAAAAGAAAAGAGCTCCCAAGAAAAGCTGCTTGAACCAAAAACCAATGTAGGAGAAATGACTAGGCTTTTTAGCTTATGAATTACAAAGATCTTTGTCTCAGTCCCTTCCCCTATTCAAGAAATAGATGGACGCCAACACAGCAAGGCAGACAGGAGAAAAGGGGTAAGGTAACATGGAAGGAAGCAGCTACAACAAAAATGCTTTAAAAGTTTTTCAATTCTTTTTTTTTTTTTTTTTTGTTCTTTTGTCTTTTTCCGTGTCCGGCAACGGATCGCAACCCTCAGTGTTGCCCCCGTACCGGACCGGGGACCGGCAACGGGATTGCAACCCTCGGTGCTGCTCCCGCGCCTCACTCAGCCAGCGAGCGGGAACCGGTCTGTATGTGGGATCCGAACCCTCCGGCGGGAGCGCCGCCGCGCTTCCCAAGCGGCACACTTATCCAGTGCGCCACCGGGCTGGCCCAAAAAAGTTTTTCAATTCTTAATTGCTGAGTGCTACCATTCATGAGGAATTTTTAAAGGATTTCAAAGCTATTAAAATGGTAATTAGGTCCCAGGAAAACAAGAACCAATTCAATTACATGCTGGATGCTTTTAAAATTTAAAGCCCTCTATTAAGAGGGTTTTAAATGAAGTGCATTTATAATTGCAGGTCCATGACCAACCTTAAAGCCAAAGTGTAGGTTCCTGGCTGACGCTGGCTCTCCCGAATGAGGTAGCTCCCCTCAGCCACACTCAAGAGCTGGTCGGCTACTCCCCTGGAGATCATGCCGTGAAACCTAAGAAACAAAGGCAATTCAGAAACTGCACGCTTTCCACATTTTCCAATAAACAACCTGCCCCACCCCCACCCACCTTCTGTTGTTTTCTAGACTAAGTACTGCCACATAATCAAAGGGAAGCACTTGGATTTAACTACGCTTGTGTTTCTCTGAGCCTGGCCTATGGCCAACTTCTCTGTGGTGGTAAGAAGAGCATCAAAGTAGCTATCCAATCCAGTTACCAATCACGAAATCAAAATGCACATCCATCTAAGGGAAGATCAACCACCTCTCTTGAGAGGACAATTCCCTTCTCATGTAGCCATTTGACCATATGGACTTGCTAAAAAATATACTGAAATGAGCCCCATTTCCTTTCTTCCAACTACTGGCAATGCTCCAAAATTTTGGCTCAGAGTCTATGTTGGCAATTTTCCAGGACCCTGGGTTGTCCTTAATTGGCATGATTGCCCAATAATGTGCATAATCTGCATTACTGAATACTCAAGCTAAAAGCAAACACTGTAATACTTGCTTTCACTCCCTGTTATCTTTGATTAACAAAGAAAACAGGAAGAAGAATAAACAAATACTACACTCTTTACACAAACACGGTAGATCCATATATAACATTCTCACATAAAATATTGAAAAAAAAAGTCAGTGGTGACATTTACATTAAAAATACAATACCACCTTAAATTTACATGGTGATTACAATTTATAAAGAACTTACACATATAACCTTTTAGTAACTCAAAGATAATGAAGGAATTCAGGACATGCCACCCCAAAATATGATGCATTGGTGAACCGATTATTTTGAGCTGAAGGCACCTGAAAAACAGCAAATGCAGGAAGAGGCTTTCTCTGAACTCCTCTTATCTACCTAAAGACAAATCCTTCACAAGGAACTCAACTGTTACCAATCCTCTCCTCAAGAGTTTCATCAGCCAGGGAAGATCGACTCTTATCACTGGATAAGAGACTAAAAGTCGACAACATTCCCAGATAAGTCTGTCATAAACTAGCATATCTCCCATCTAGTCTTCTAAAGGCCTATTCATCTTTCCTAAAAATCATTTACTCTCCCCTAAATGGCCTACATTTCCCCTTCCTTTCTTCCATTAAGATGGTATATAAGCTCTCAAATCTCACTGGTTTTTGGTTTTTCATTTTAGTTTTCCTGTGATGCCCCTGTGCATGTAATACTAAAAATTAATACATTTGTATACCTTGTCTCCTGTTAATCTGTCTGTTGTTAGTTTATTTCATAAACCCAGCTACCAAACCTAGGAGGGCAGAGGGAAAGTCTTTCCTCCCCTACAATAACTGCAATAACTACAATAATTGACCCATTGCTCAAAGAAACTTTGCAGCTTTTACTGGTACTAAAGAAACAATAGTCACTTGAATTTGGAATGATATATTTACAAGGCCCTAAAATGGCACCTTAATGATTTAGAAACTTTACTAGGACTCAGTAGCAACTTTCTGGAGTTTTTCCTCATGGAAATGGTTCAGTCTCTCTCAATTTAAGTCTTAAAACTGTTTTTTTTTTTTTTAAAGAAATTTATACCACTAAGCACCTGTGTTATTTTTATTTTTATTATTATTATTATTTTTTTTGTCTTTTGTCTTTTTTCCGTGTCCGGCAGCGGATCGCAACCCTCAGTGTTGCCCCCGTACCGGACCGGGGACCGGCAACGGGATCGCAAGCCTCGGCGTTGCTCCCGCGCCTCGCTCAGCCAGTGACACTCTGATCTGCTGGAAGCAAGAAGACGGTAACCTATCCCTCACAGTAACAGATACCATTAGATTAGCATACTGGTATAAATTTTAAGTTCACATGACATCAATTAATAAAGTAATTAACTTAAAATCAAACTCGAGAAAACAAATTATGGAACAAAACTTGGTGATAAAGTACTTTAAAATTATTCCTACCAATTCTACTCCCAGAATACCCTTATACACTAAGATGTTTCTGATGATGCTACCTTTTTTTTTTTTTTTCCTTTTTTTTGTCTTTTTTCATGTCCGGCAACTGATCGCAACCCTCAGTGTCGTGCCCATACCGGACCGGGACGGGCAACGGGATCGCAACCCTTGGTGTTGCGCCCGCACCTCGCTCAGCCAGTGAGCGGCCAGTCTGTATGTGGGATCCGAACCCTCGGCGGGAGCGCCACCGCACTCCCAAGCGGCGCACTGTAGCAGTGCGCCACCGGGCCGGCCCTGATGATGCTACTTTTAATAGTACAGTTTAAAAGCAACCTAACTGCCTAAAGCAGAAGAGTGACCATAGAAATTACTATACAACTGTAAAGAATATTAGAGGTTCTTAAGTTTGGAATAATCCTCCCCACAACTCATAAGTAGGTGCCTGAGATTCATTCCCAACTCTTGCAAACATACACAGAATTTTAAATAATTTTAAAATATTTGCTATATGTTATTGTTTATCTGATATGATCTCAAGTCATGAGAAACAAAGAATTTTACTTGGGAAATGATGGAATTATAGGTGATATTTATTCTTTTTCCCAAAGTGCTGTATTTCTGCTTTTCAGTAATCAGAAAAATAAGACTTTAAAAGGTAATACTTCAAATGGATGACACTAATAGTTTCTGGGAAGCATGTATTACTTGTTTTTCTGATAATAATGAGAATATATACTAAGAGAAAATTTGAAAAATAAAGAAAGGCTTAAATATAGAATAAATCATCCACATCCCATTGTATGTGTATATATATATATCTATTTGCCTAATACATACATACACACACAAACACATAGATATATATATTTTCCTCATGTACATCTAGGATTATTTATTTACTTATATGGCCTGCATCTTTAACATTATTGTGTATACACTTTCCCATGTCATTTTCTTCTTTATACTTGTCTTTATTTTCTATCTTTTCACCAATTAGAATAATTAAATTTGTAATTAAAAAAAAAGAAAATTTAACCCCCAAACTTGAATACATCCTTCATCTTGCTTTTATTTTTGCTAAAATCATCCATTTACCTGTCTCTTGTACATATGCCAATCTATAAAATATTTTCTGATAATCCATACTTACTCTCTTCCATAATACTTTGGTCTGTTTTCTACCTGTTGGGAAAGGAAAAAGCAGTATATTTGTGAAAATGCAAATGTACAGAATATAACTCAACATTGTGTGTATGTGACAAACTAACACATATATTAAGAAAAAAAGAATTAGAGTAAGAAAAAGTCTCAGTTCTACCAGCAGATTAATTGTGCCACTTGGAATGGTCGCTTCATCTCTCTAGATCTGTTTCTTACCTATGAAATGCTGTGTATGTAAAAAGAGTTGGACTAAACTATCTTTCAATTCCAGAATTTAATTGAAAAATATACTTACATCACTTTATTCAAAGAGTAAAATAAAACATCCAAAACCTTAATGCTATAATTGTGTCACAACAGATTGTGGCTTTCTTTCCCATCCTCCCCTACTTGTCCTATCCTTTCCTGTTACTCCATATTCTCCGTTCTGTTAACACCTTGATATAATCTTGCCCTTCTGTACCTCTATCAGCTCCTCTCACCACAGTTCATCTTTCCCTAGCTTTTCATGGCATGTGTGCTGGCTCTAGCTAAGGAAAGCCCCAGCAGAACAAATTCTGAGAAATTTTTCCTGGGAAGGACAATAAGATAGAAGGCATTTGCCCCATTCATTTAAGAAACATTTACTGAAGGCAAATATGTGATAGGCATTTTTCTATCTGCAGGGGACACGTCACTGAATAAGACCAAAATTGTCATAATTCTTTTGAAACTTACAGTCTAACGTTAAGAGACAGACATTTATTTTTCTGGGCAAAGTTCACCTTTTATTTTTCCTTTATAATCGGTAAATAAAAATTCCATGTATGTATATATATTATGTATATGTATATGGTATATAGCATGTTTTGATACATGTATACATTGTAGAATGGCTTAAAGAAGCTACTTAACACATGCATTACTTACCTCACACTTCTTTTTTTTGTGGTCAGAACATTTAAAATCCACTCTCAGAGATTTTCAAGTATGCAATACATTGTTATTAACTATAGTCACCATGTGGTATAATGGATCTCTTGAACTTATCCCTCCTGTCTGTAATTTTGTATCTTTTAACCAATAACTCCTCTCCCCACCCCCAGTCCGATAGCCACTATTCTACTCTGTTTCTAGGAGTTCAACTTTTTAAGATTATACATATAAGTTAGATCATGTGGTACTTGCCTTTCTGCGTCTGACTTATTTCAGGTTCATCCACGTTATTGCAAATGACAGGATTTCCTTTTTTTTAAAGGCTGTATTCAATTTGAAATATACAGTATTTCACTCATTGTACACTGAAATATAGTATTCTACTGTGTATATGTACCATATTTTCTTTATCCACTCATTCACTCATGGACACTTATGTTAATACCATGTCTTGGCTATTGTGAATAGTCCTGCAATGAACATGGGAGTGCAGATATCTCTTCGACATTCCGATTTCATTTCCTTTGGACATATACCCAGGAATGGGATTGCTGGATCATATGGTAGTGAAGAAACCAAGTATCAAAGAATTTTAAACAACTTGTTCAAGGTTACTTGTTTAGGTGGTGGAGCTCATGGTAAAAATGGGATTCCTATTCAGAAATAGCAAAAAGGGCCAAGCCCTCTGTCTATCTGACACTGACTTATTTGAATTAGGTTATATATAGCAGTTTCCAAAGCAATTCAAAGCCTATCTTTTCAGTGATCATCTCCCTTAGTTCTGTGCAAAGTCCGGTTGCCAAGTCTAGGCTGTCTACCCAATGGTCATCCAGACCTGGTACTGTTTTCAGTAAAGTAAATATATTTAGTCACAGCATAGGAAAAAATGTATTTCAACGTAAAACTATGGATCATCTATAGCAGACCCTACGGGCTTATCAGATTCTAGCCCAGTACATTACCTTCGAGATATTTTAGAACTCTCTAAGTTGTAGGTAACTGACAAGTAAACTATTTTCCTGAGTAATAGTGCTTTGACTTCTTCCCTACCCTACCAGTGAAAAAACTACTTTTGTCTCTATGTGCAATTCATCTCAATATTCCTCCACTCCATATAAATTTGTGCTGTTTTGACTTTTCCTTTCAAGTGATTATAACTTCTGCCTGGTTTTATGAACAAAATAAATTTTTAACACATGCTCATTTTCATGCCTGTGGGAGATTCATTTTACCTTTTCCTAAAAATTATCCTTAAATAATACTTTACCCTTCAGGAATCTTCTGTTGTCTGAGGCTATGGTAAGCTTATTTATTATCTTCCCAAGGTAAATTCCACCTGACTTGGTCTTGTTCCATAATTTCTGTGCTCATAGAACTCACTGTACTAAAAATATGTCAGTTGGCCCCTACAGCTACAGATGATGACTATTTTATTTTTAGGTCCAGGGCTTATAAAGTGGGATTGTGCATCTGCTTGAGAGCAAAACTTTTCTTTTCAGATGAAAATTCAATGTTTAGGTCTTAACTTAAAAAATTAATTTAAGTTTCTACAGTATTATAAGATAAAATGTTACTCAGAAGAACAACTTAGCAGTGTCTGATCAAACTAAAAATGTGCAAACATTCAGTATTTACTCTAGAGGAACATGTACACATGAAAACATGTATAAGAATGTCAACTTCAGCACTGTTTGCAGTTATTTTTTAAATGTAAACAACTTAAATATACACCAATAGGGAAATAACTAAACTGCTTCATAGTATAAATAATATGCACAGTTTGAAGGAATGATGTAGATCTATAGGGACTAATAATAAGAAAACACTAAGACAAATCACTAAATACTGCAGTGGATTGAATTGTGTCCCCCCAAAGTTTAAAGTGTTGAAAGCTGGGTCCCCACCGTGACAGTGTAAAGAGGGTGGGAAATCCTATTATGGTAATTGAAAGGTGGGGCCTTGAAAAGTTGATTAGATTCTGAAACCATGCCCTAATGAATGGATTCATAATGGTGGTCATGGGCATAACTCTGAGGGCTTTAAAAGAAAAGCACGTTTAAGAGGCTCTCTCTCTCTGCCTCCGCCATCTTGCAATGTGATACCCTGAGTCGCTGAAGCCACCACCACGGAAGACCCTCACCAGATGCGTTCCCCAGGCTTTTGGCTTCCCAGCTTCAGAAAACGGTAAGCAATAAATTTCATTTTCTTACAAATTACCCAGTTCCAAGTATTTTGTTATAAGCAACATAAATGGACTAATACAAATACAAACATAATATACACACAATACTATAATATATATTTATAGCATAGAAATCTGGAAGTATACATACCAAATTCAACAGCTGTCTCTAGGAAAATGGGGGAAAAATTGACTTGAGGGGGCCATGAGAAAGGCATAAAAGGGACTTTAATCTTATCTGTAATTTTAGAACTTTTAAAGAAGAATGTATTCATATATTAATTATATAGCTAAAATCATCTTTAAAAATAGATATCAAGATGAACTTCTACGGGCCGGTCCGTGGCTCACTCGGGAGAGTGTGGTGCTGAGAACACCAAGGCCCCGGGTTCGGATCCTATATAGGGATGGCCGGTTAGCTCACTGGTTGAGTGTGATGCTGACAACACCAAGTCAAGAGCTGAGATCCCCTTACCCGTCATCTTTTTATTTAAAAAAAAAAGATGAACTTCTATGTAATCTAACATCAAAGCCTCAGACACATTAGAATGGGGTCTTCCAACATTTTAAGAAGAGGAGAACATGGCCTTTCCCTCAAACCATGAGATCTTTGCAGGTGGTTAAATGTAAAATACAGCCAGTCCCAAACTTATAATGGTTTGACTTACATTTTTTTGACTTTACAATGGCTCACGTTCAGTAGAAACTATACATTTTGATCTTCTCCTGGGACAGCAACATGCAATATGATATTCCCATGTGCAATCAATGCTGGGGAAAGGCAGTGAGCAGCAGTTGCTGGCCACACCATCACGCGGGTCAACAATCCATATTTGCCAGATAATTTTGCCCAAACGTAGGCTAATGTACATGTCTGAGCACATTTAGGGTAGGCTAGGCTAAGTTATGATGTTTAGTAGGTTAGAAATATTAAATTCATTTTGACACGATATTTTCAACATATGAAGGGTTTATGGGGATGTAACCCTAGTGTAAGTTGAGGAACACCTGTACTTTATCAGGCTAATGGCTGAGGTTTTAGAAAGCAGAGTTTTTAAATACGCTCTACTCACTGATGAAAACCCTGGACAAGTACAGAGAAAAGTGGTGACAATAGAGAGACTGGTGGCTGCAAATGTTGTGGAAGTCTGTTACATTTTCCAATCCAAAATAAACACTGAGGTTTTATTCGATAGTCCAGCATTAAGTCCATAACATGCTTCTATGAAGTGCCTAAGTAATCATCTTCATAACACAATTAATTTTGGCCTTTTATTGCTAAATAATTATTTTGCTTTACCCAAAATAATTCTGAATTAAAAGAAATTAGGTAAACGCTGATGATTAATACAGTACTATAATAATAAGCAATATGTCCAAAATAAAATTCACATACCAATTCATATTTTGTATGTTTTTATAAAGGAAATGTTAAACAAAACTTGAATTTTAATTAATTCTTTTTCTTTATTGTTTAGATAATGAAGAGGACTAGAATATGCCACCCCAAAACATGTCACTTTGGCGTAAGGATTATTTTGAACTGAAGGCAATGAAGAAACATCAAACATAGGAGAACTCTTTGTCCTTCCCCTTTCTGCTAAAAGCAAGCAATAAATTTCCCTTTTGTAAAGGAAATTTCCATATGTAAAGATGTACTCGTCTCCCATATCAGGAATAAGAGACCAACTCCATAGATAAACTCTGATCACTGAAGGTAACAAACCTTACCAAGCAATCCTTAGTTACCAAACATTACCTTCCCACGAACAAGCCTAAACCCCTTTTCCTCTGTCTAGTCTTTTCTCCCACTTTATCACCCTTTGTTAAAGGGGTGCATAGGCCCCAAGCCTAACCACCTATTTGGGGTTTTCATTTCTTCTCTGTGAGTCCCTCCTTCCATGTGGATATGAAATAAACTTTTTCTCCTGTTAACCTGCCTTTTGTCAGTTTAATTTGCAGGTTCCAACTACTGAATCTAAGACAGTGAAGAAGTTTTTCTTCCCCAACAATAGCATGTAGAAGATTTGCTGATATTTAAGATATTACTGCTTAAGTAGGGACTTGGAATAGTCTTTCTGAATTCACAGACAATATAATTATTAGGCCTCATGACCATTTTAAGGCAATTGGGCTGGGCTGGAAGGAATGCTTCAGAAGCCTATGTCCTAACCGACCAGATGTTACTGGACCACAAGGGCTGTGTCCCCCTGCATATCACTGAATTTGAAATTGCCCATTACTCTGCCAGAACCCTCCCTAAAACTCTTATAAACCTCCTGCTTTCCTTTGTTTGGGGGAACTGATCTGGTGGAATAAAGCTTTTGGCTGAAATGGCGCCTGGCTCGGGTCTCTTTCTCTTTGTCTCACTGAACCTAACAATTACATTACTCAGATAATCAAATTAAAGAATTAGACAGTAATACAGAAATGATTATTAGTGATCCCAAATTAGTTTACTAGGTAATACAATAAATTAGAAATTTAAATATTGCATGTAATGGTAAAAATATATTTATGCTTATACAAACATTTATATGCTGTTTCTAAGTTTTATAAATTCATAATAATAGCCAAGAGACTTTTTACAGACTAAAACTGGTTGAAGCCAACATGACTAAGTAAGACATGTTTTAAATGAGTACTTGTGTGGAATTACATGCTTTGCTTTCTCCAATTTTCTATATTTAGTAGGTAACATTTTTTCATGATACCATATTATGGGTAGGAAAAATGGAGAATGAGAACAAAAAAGATTTTATTTTTTTTTTAAAAAGATGACTGGTAAGGGAATCTCAACCCTTGACTTGGTGTTGTCAGCACCACGTTCTCCCAAGTGAGCCACGGGCCGGCCCTTGGAGAACAAAAAAGATTTCTAACTAAAAATAAAAGGCACTCATAAAAGGTTTCACAGCATGGTTTACGTAAATGTTGTATGTCATTGCCACTAAAGAAAAAAACTTTAATCCACCATTATTGAAGTGCATACTACAATACAGGAATTCAATATAAACTGAACAGCAGATCGGTCATTTTACAATATCCTAAATATCAACAAAATTCATTAACATTTATTGTGCAGTTTTGTAAACAATGGATTATCTTCTTCATATATAAAAAAAATTAAATCAAATTCACCAAACCACACTCTTTCAAATTAAAAATAAATCTATTTTCTTATATCATTCTTTCCACAAAAGCAAGAACTTGTTTAATATAGATGTATTTTGCTCTCCACAGGAGAAATAACAGCAGAAATAAACAATAAAAATATTATAAATGTTAAGCCCTCTCTAGTCCCCACAATGTTATAGGTTCAGCCTTCTATCCCTTTTAGTAAGGAAACTGTTCCATGGCTATAACTCAAAACAACTGTCCAAAAATAATTATTCTACATTTAAAGAGTAAGTATTTCTGGAGGTAAAGCCACCAGAACATTTATAAAATTTCCAATGTTTAATGGTGCTCTTTCCTGACAATGGTAATGACCTGGTCAGATGTCACAAGATATCATCATTCCCTTGTTCACACTGTGAAAATGATACATGTAAGCAGGCAATTTAGCACTTTAAACCTAATCTAGAAGTCTATATGTTTCTTAAAAGTTAGCATGTTACATAAATGAAATTATAAGAAATAATATAATTACCTTGGCCAAATATTATTTTTTCATGTAACAGTCTAGAGGATATGTATGTAGAGGACTATACAGGAAAAGAAAATACTTCCAAGTGTCAAGATTTTGTCCTGCATTCTTTTTCAAAATGGCTCAGCTGTCTGAAGAGTTAAAGAGGGAAAGGGAAGAAAAATACATGTTTGATATTTGCTTCCTATAGTGGTAGATTCTGAATTAAAGGCTAGCGCCATGGTTTGAAAAGGTTTTTCCCCACCAAAACTCATGCTGAGGCTTGGTCCATACTGTAATGGTGTTGAGAGATAGTGCGACCTTTAAGAGGCATTTGGGTCTTGAGGGATCTGCCCTCATGAAGGGATTAATGCAATCTCTTGGGAGTGAGTTCTCCCTCTCCTTGGACTAAATAACTAACCACAAGAGCAGAATGTCAAAAAGTGAGGCAGCCTCTCATGTTTGCTGTTTTCACACATGCTCACTTGCCATTCCACTTTTCCACAATGCTATGAAGCAGTATGAGGCCCTCACCAGATGTAGCTGCCTGATCTTGGACTTCTCTGCCTGCAGGATCATAAGCTAAATAAACCCATTTCCTTATAAATTACCCAGTCTCATGTATGCTATATACCAAAAGAAAACAAACTAAGATGGTTAATAAGTGGGTCAATACTCAACTCTTGCTTTAGATGTATTATAATTTATTATATTAAAGGAAGGAAGGAGGAAGGTGGAGTAAAGGCAGAAGCTGCTGCCACTGCCTCATGACCTAGTAAAGCAGTCACATTAACTCTCTATATATGCTTCTATCATATTTGAAATTAAAATTAGAAACTGCATAACAAACTCTGAAAGTACCTCACTGTAATTTTTTTTTTTTTGCTAGCCAGTACAGGGATCGAACACCAGAACTTGGTTTTATCAACACCATGCTCTAACCGCCTGAGCTAACTGGCCAGCCATATCATTGTAAATTATTTACCATTAAATTAAGATAAATAAATTTATATTTGTAGGAATGCTGGTCAGAACTCACTCCATTCTCATGGCTTTTGGAGCTCTGGCTTCAATAGTTACAGTCTTTCCCCTGCATAGGTTGTTTAGCAACTGAGGAAGAAAAGGGAACAGAATGCTACACTTGCGTAAGATAAGGGGAATGACACCAGCAATCCCAAGGATAAGCAACAGGAAGCTGCGAGGTGCCTGGGAATCTTCTGCTTCTGCAGCCTTTCTCTCTTTGGCATAGTTCCACTTTTGTTCCTAAGTCTCTTATGAGTTTCAACTCCTCCCCTACCCCTCCGGTTGGAGAAAAAGCAGCTGTGCTGCACCAGGAATCAATAGTCAACCCAATCCATTTCCTATAAGTAATCCTGCCAATAATAATAATAATAATAACAATAATAATAATAATAACCTCCTTGTAAACCACATGGAGTTGCCTGCTTCATTCTTTGATCTCAGGATACCATCTCAGTCTGGTGGGCTCACACTCAGAGGCTATTTAAGTAAAAAAATCAAAGTAAGGGTTCTGTCTTCATCCATTTTCTGCTACTATACCAGAATACCACAGACTGGGTAATTTATAAAGAATAGAAGTTTATTTGTCACAGTTCTAGAGGCTGGAAAGTCCAAGAGCATCACACTGATATCTGGTGAGGGTTATCCCATGGCAGAAGGGTAGAAGTGAGCACACAAGTCAGAGAAGAAATGGGCGCCAAACTTATCCTTTTATCTGGAGCTCCCTCCTGAGATAACTAACCTACTCCTGTGATAACAATAACAGCATTAATCTGTTCATGAGGGAAGAGTCTTTATGGCCTAATCACCTCTTAAAGGCCCCATCTCTTAACACTATTACAATCTCAATTAAGTTTCCAACACATGAACTTTCTTTCAAATTTTTTTATTTTAACATTTTCTTGTACATATTTGTGGGGTACAGTGTGTTGTTTCAATACATGCATATACTGCACAGTGATTTACTCAGGGTAGGTAGCATAGTTTTGTATCTGTTAGTCTACCACTTCTCCTCACCCGCCCCGCCCTTCCCTCCCAGCCTCTGGAAACCATTATTCTATTCTCTACTTCTATGAGAATCATTTTTTATTTTTAAGATTGCACATATGAGTGAGATCATGTAGTATTTATCTTCCCCTGTTAGTCTACCACTTCTCCTCACCCGCCCCGCCCTTCCCTCCCAGCCTCTGGAAACCATTATTCTATTCTCTACTTCTACGAGAATCATTTTTTATTTTTAAGATTGCACATATGAGTGAGATCATGTAGTATTTATCTTCCTGTGCCTGGCTTACTTCACTTAATATGACAGTTTTCAGTTCTATCCATGTTGCTGCAAATGGCAGAAATTTCATTTCTTTTTTAATAGCCGAATAGTACTCCATTGTGTATATACACCACAGGGTATTTTTTAATCCATTCATCCATTGATGGGCATTTAGGTTGATTCCATCTCTTGGATATTGTGAATAGCCAACATATAAACTTTTGAGGAACACATTCAAACCATGACAGGCTTTGACTTCTGTTAAAAGATAATTTACAAAAGAAGGTAAAATCATGACTCTCATACAGATATAATAACAAATATATGTTAAAGATTTTATTCCAACAATTAATCAATGAGGGGACCAGGAAAATGTTATAACTAGTTCAAAAGATAATTTGAAGAACAGACATTTATAAATCAAAAAAATTTGAAATGAATGTGAAAATAGGGACAAAACTAGTTTTTCCACAAATGCTATAGGTGGGGGAAGGTACAATTCAACCTCTACTGGATAGCACAAAATTTACATGTCTATAGATGCATTATTACTAGTTATCTACAAATTACAGAGTTGTAAAATAGCTCAAAGACAGTGAAAGACAAGAATCAGATAACCTGGAAGGATGTGCTACATGCAGACAAATGCATATTCTTCCATTAAAGTACATATTTTCACTACATTTTCTATTATTTTTCTCATTGCATTTTATACCATAGAAAGTATCAATAATAGCCAAGCTTCAAAAAGCCAATAAAGATAAAACTCACAAAAACCTCAACAAAAACTGAGTGTCAGCATAGTGGAAGAATACTTATCAAAGACCTACATAGAGCTGAAAGTGACTTGTAGAGAAGATGAGAAAAATGAGAATCAGAAATGTTAGGGGAACTTACACAGATTTTATGGAACTTACAGAGATTGTTTAACTTTTAATCCTCCATTAACAGTAAGATAAACTTTCAGGCACCTGCCTTCTTACTCAATTCTATAGCATGGTATTGGTATTGGATAGTACTTAGACCAATGTTACAAGTACTAAAAATGCAGCTTGTTTTCCATTATGTTTCACACTTTCTCCAAGAAAACCGTTAACGTTCGGCATGCCAAATAAGTCAGCTTTCTACCTGCCATAAAATTTTACTGATTCAATGAAGAATATTTACAGAGTTTTTAATGCTTTGTAATAAATAATGTGCTAAAAACCAGTTATTCAGCTTCTTGAAATTAGTTTTTTTGGTTTGGTTTTTTTAAGTCAGTAGACTGCATTGAAAAAGGATAATAAATAAATTTTACAAAGCAAACTTTTCTGTATTCGCTATTTTCCCACCTTAGATTTAAGTAACATTTAGGTAGTAGGAGTTAAGGGGTGGAAACTACTAAATTGTTTAACAGTTCACTAGTAAAGGGGTTCTTTTTGGAATTGTAGCTGTGATCTCCAATTTTACAAATGTGTGTGTAAATCAAGGTATTACATGCAGATTTTGACTTCAAAGCATATCTTACTACCCAATTGTTTGTGAATACTGATGTTGTTTTTTCCTCTTATTTGATTCTGAGGTCTGTCTCTGGAGAGTGGCTGTAAATTCTAGCCCTGCCCTGATGGGGCTCCAGTGGAGGTGGCTGTGGATATACACAGTGTGCATTTCATGCAATACTTCTTTATCCTGGCAGATGACCTAATGCCTAAGTGTCCAACCCATGACCAGGTGTTCCTCTCACAGGAGACTTGTTTATATTTACCTGTGTCGCTCTTGTCCAGTTTACTACTACCAACATAGCCACTCTCTAGGAAAGTCCTAACCAGGAAGAGTTAGGTTTGAATATGTAGGTCATGTGAGACACAAAGAAGACAGCACAACAAAACACATGAAATAACAGAAGTAGTGTATTACTTACAGATCCCAGAGAGAAGGAGGCAAAGGGCCAACAGGAAGGGGGGAAGCAGCCTTGGACACACATGCTCACCCAATGGGTGGGGAGCAAGGGAGAGAAAGCAACAAACCTGTTGGCCAATACTTTTATTAGGGTCCAGGGCATTACCAAAACAGATTTCCTAGAGTTCTAGTTGGTGGGTTTATGGCAAGCAGGCATGAGCTCTGTGGAGTCATGCTGCGACTGAGAGGTGGTCACTGCAGTATATCTGGGCAGTCCACGCAGAGTGTGGGGGTCAATGGGGAGAGTCAAGTAAGTTATATATAGCTGTCCCATTGGCAGGTGGTCATCAGGAGGTGGATCTCTGAATCAACAACATCTAGGAACTGGGAAAAGGTGGAGAACTGGAAACTGTAAAGGGTGACTAAGCCCTGTTTCTGGTATGAGAATAAAGTCCAACATATTCAAAATGGATGCCAAAGCAAAATAAAATTACAGGGATTCACTATAATTGAATTTTAAACAGGAGCAAAAAATGATACTAAAAGACCATCTCAAAAGTAAAATATGGTGAAAAGGTTGTTGAGTGATAGGTTGATTTTAAAATAAATAGTTGGTTTTAATAATTCAAAACTACCACTCAACGTTGATAAAAAATGCTTTCCATCTGCAAAGCATATTATAAATGTTAAATAACAGATCATCACAACACTCAAGAGATATATATGGGCATGGTAATCTTTACTTTTATGTAACCAAAAGTTGAGCTATAGGTTGTTTCAGCACATAGTGGCAATCAGTAGCAAAACTATAATTTCAATTATAGTGCCCTCCTCCAACTCTTGTACCAAACTCTACTGCTCCCACATAGTAAAATATATCCTCTTGTAAAACAAGCACTTTGTACCTCCCATTCATTCACTTAACGAGTCTTTACTAAGCACCTTCTATGTGTCAATCACTGTTCAAGGCACCTGAGAAATACTGATAAATAAAGCACAGCAAGATCCCTAACTACTGACATTTAAGACATCCCTTAGACATCCAAGGGAGGATGCTGGGTAGACAACTGGATATATAGCCTGGGAGAGAGAACTGGGCTGGAAATATAAATTGTATTAAAACCTAAAACTGGTAAGATCATCAGGGAGTAAATACAAGAAGAAAAAAATAAGAATCAAGGACTAATCCCTGCAGCGCTCCAAAATGAAGAGATCAGGGAGAAGGAGTAACAGAGGAGAGAGTCATCACCTGTGTCAAATGCTGCTGACAGGATGAGCAAGAAAAAAATGGACAACTAGATTTGCACACGGAAGTCACTGGTGACCTTGCCAAAGCAGTCCTGCTAGAGTGGCAGTGGGTAAAAGCCTGACTGCAGTGAGGTTAAGAGAAAAATGAGAAAAGCAAGACTGGAGAAAGCAAGTATAGACAACGCATTTCAAATGTCTTCTACAAAGGGGAGCAAAGAAATTGGACAGGGCAGATGGAGAAAGCAGGGTCAAAAGACTTTCTGAAAATGGGAGAAATAATAGGATGTTTATAGACTAATGAAAATGTTCTTGTATAAAGAGAAAAACTGTTGATGATGGAGGGGAGAGCTGCTAGGATTATGTCCTCGCACAGATGAGAGGAGATGGGATCTAGTGTTGTGGAAAGCTGGCTATCATTTACGGTAACAGGCAAGAATGCAGAATATATGAATGCAAATGCTGATGGTTGGGTAGATGTGGTGATGGAAGTTTACAGAAGTTCCCTTCTGATTGCTTTAATTAGGAGTAAAGTATGATACAAGTTTTTCTTCTCAATTTTATTTATATTTATTTCTGGGGGGATACAGTGTATTGTTTCAGTACATGCATATACTACATGATGATTCACTTAGGATATAGCATAGTTTTGTACCCATTAGCCCAACACTTCTGGATACAAGATTATGAGCTGATAAAGTAGGAAAGGAAAGAAGGTGTTGGAGGTTTGAGAGGAGAGGGAAAGGGTGAAATGAATACAGGAAGCACAGTGTGTTTACCAGGGAGCACTAAGTACTAACTCAAAAGTTCACAAGTTCAATGCAAAACCTAGTTAGCATTTCGTTTTTCTCCAGCCATAATCAGTTATTTGGGAGTATGTTCAGAGTGGCAGAGATATTTAAACAGGATTGTGGTTTTGCAAGCAAGCATAATATGAGAGATCAGAGGAGTTGACTGGTTCCCCAAAATCTTCCTCTTCTTATCCAACCCATGACTACCCAGTTATCAAGTCCTATGGATTCTACCACTTTATATATTCCCCTTTTCTCTCCTCCTGGCTATTCCCAGAACCAATGTCTTAGAGGCCCTTTTTACTTATCACTAGGATTACTGCAATAGCCTTCTAAACCAGGTCTTTTTGTCTCTAAAATGTCCATTCTCCTCCCTGGTTTGAGTTCCACACTGCAGCCAGATGCTCTTTCTAAAGCTCTGATCATGTTTTCTTCAGCTTTGATCATATTTTCTTCCTGCTTAAAATACTTTCACTTTTATAGCTATAAGGATAATGTCCAAACTCATGCTTAGGACATAGAACCTTTTTTTACTGATGCCTATTAAGCGCTCTAGTCTCACTTTTTACCACTCTCCCATGAGTTCTCTGTATTTGGCCAAAGGAACTCCATACATATATATCAAGGTAATTACTACCAACTCTGCTCTAATGGTTGATCTACTGCTCTATTCCCAGCTAGACTGTAAGCTCCTTCAGGAGAGGGATCTTGCTTTATTTCACTTGAATCCTGAGGACCTAGCAGATAGCAGCCTCTCAGAGAATATTGGTTGAACAAATAAATATACACATCACAGTAAGAACCAGAGCATCCCTGAGAGATACAGATATTTATGCATACATTTTTATATGCCATATTATAAAAGCATTGTGTTGAAACATAAATTACACAAATATATCTCATTCATTCATATACTCATTTCACTCTACAAGCACTTAACAATCTATATTACGCACCAGTCAGCATACCTAGGTGCTGGATATAATCTACTTGGGGGAGACAGTTAAGAAATGATTACAGTTAATTTCCTACTTCTATAAGTAGGTCTGAGGAAAAACATTTAAAAAACATATGCTACCAAAATATATACCCAATATACATCTAACTGTGATTAGAATTAGAATACAATATAATATGTGTGATTTTTCTCGACATTTCCCATTACATTAACAGCACTGAGTTGAGTTTTGATGCATTTTGTCCAGCCTCAGTGTACTTTACCCATGTGGCCTAGAAAAAGACCACTGCCACTGTGAGAATAATGAGGACCTATACTCAAAAATGCTTTCCAGCTCAATGTAACAGTAACTCAAAAAATGTGTCACAGAGAGGAGAGATTTAGTTTAATGTGTTTAAAAGTCATCACTACATTCCCACTATTTGGATAGCAGGGAAAAAAAGTGTGTCCATTTTGAGGCTCCATGTTTAAAGATGGTCAAATACCAAACTGTTTTGATTTACATCATATTAGTATTAGTCAACTAAAGATATAGAACTTCTTTGATATCTCTCTCAGTAAGATAAATATAGATACTTTACACCTATGTAATTTAGATATATATTTTAGACCTATGTAATTTTAACATGTATTTTATACCTAAGTAATTCAGATACACATTTTTATACCTATGTAATGTATACCTATGTCTAGTCTCTCTATATATACACAAACATGCACAGAAACACAGATGTATATACACTGACTTGAATTCAACCAGGTGCCTGACATAAAATAACAAACAAAACCACTTTTTAACATAATTAAAAATGACAAAAGCATATTTTCATATTTACATTTATTGTATTCTGTATCTCACTGAATAAAATGTATATTTATACATATCTATAATGACAGAGTTGTCAAAACAAAAACATATATGTTATATCAAGGGGGGGTAAGGGACTTCCAAGGGTAATTCTGACTATATAAGACTTTCACTTTATGTGCTAACTTCAGAATTAATACTCCCATAAGATACTACTGCATCATGTAACAGCATTATTAAGAATCATTTTCAAGCTTTTAAGTATTTGCTTGGTTTCTAAAAAAATACTTAGCTGTGGACTTGGACATTTTTCTCCCTATAAAAAGGATTATTTATATTTGGCAAGATTTTCTGGAGTTAGAAAAAATGTATTAGTTACAATTCGATTTTCTGTCACATAATTTCTTAATTTTGGAAATTTCGCATTTTAGAGTTCTTCTGCCCCTAATAATTTATGATTTAATAATTTATAGTTCAAGTTTTAAAATAAGGTGCTACATATCTTGGTCCCGAGTACTAACAGAAATTCAGCTGAAAAAGAGCAGAACATGGAGTTCATCACCAGAACTAAGGGTAAACCACAAGAGAAAGGTCACATACATAGGTAGTCACTAAATACATGTTCCCCTTGGGCTTGGCATAATTCCTCGGTCCCTGAATTTACAATCTGTTTTACAATACTATATTTAGAAGAAAAGAAAGTGGAAATGTGCACATACAAACTAATAGGGTTAGTTCTCCCAAGAGTACTAACAGAAATTCAGCTGAAAAAGAGCAGAACATGGAGTTCATCACCAGAACTAAGGGTAAACCACAAGAGAAAGGTCACATACATAGCTAGTCACTAAATACATGTTCCCCTTGGGCTTGGCATAATTCCTCGGTCCCTGAATTTACAATCTGTTTTACAATGCTATATTTAGAAGAAAAGAAAGTGGAAATGTGCACATACAAACTAATAGGGTTAGTTCTCCCATTCCTATGACTGTAGTAGGAAAATTTTTGAAAGACAAGTCATTGGATCCACTTTTTAAAATAATACTTAGCACCTATAGGCAATTAATAACTATTACTTAAAGAACTATCAACTTATCAATTGCATTAACTTCTCCCTCTTTCTCTCCACATTTCAGTGGAGAAAAACACATAGTGGCTCAAATACAATTCCTCAGTTAAATATTTGAGGTTGAACATCAACTAGTATTTCAATATATCTTTATCTTTAGTGCTCGTTACTGCCAATAACCTTCAGTTCTCCCAAACCACTTATCATTTAATCAAGACTAAGACTGAAATTTTCTTCCTCCAAGAAGTATTTTTAGGTTAGCTCCATCTACTCTGATTAATCCTTTACTTTTATTTCAAATGGATATCCAAATTATTTAATTGTTTTATAGAAATTTAACTTAAAGAGCAAGCAGAACATTAGCATTAGCGGCTTAAAAATACTTTCAATGTCTCTATTTATAAATCTAATCATTATAATAATATCGAGTATAACGTGTCATTTCTTTATAAGAAGACCATTTATCCCTATTTAGTAAATGCCCTTTAATTATCACCTGGGGAAAACAGAAAGACATTGAGCAACATAAAAATAGCATAGTTTTGTTAGATATTACAAAATTCTCATAAAGTTGTACCTTTTCATGTTCCCATCAGCAATATATGCGAGCGCCTACTTCCTAACAGGTTTCCCAACTAAGCATGCCCTAAGCTTATGCACTTTTGACAATCTACAAGGTAAAAATGATCTCTGTGTACTTTAACTTACAGTTCTCAATGAAGTTGAACATCTTTTTATATAATGCCATACATCATATCTTTTTCTGTTGAACTATCCATTTATTTTGTTCATTTTTTTAAATCATGATTTACGTTCTCAATGAAGTTGAACATCTTTTTATATACTGCCATATATCATATCTTTTTCTGTTGAACTATCCATTTATTTTGTTCATTTTTTTAAATCATGATTTACATCTTTCTTTTAATGGAAAAATAATTCAATAATCCTAAAATGATACTTTCAGACTTTGTTTTAAAAAATAAGGAAACATGAAAAATGAAAGAATAATGGATGAATAACTGAAAAGAATACTAACATCACTAAAATTTATGCTGTCATATTCTATACTGTGTTCCAAACAGCCCATTAAAAAAAGTGGCAGGTATGTCAAGTGAGACGAATGCTGAGAAAAATGCATTCAAGTTACAATTACATGATGCCAACCAGTGTAAAAGTTAATCCCACAAATAACCAAGTCTCTGAGGAAAGTCAAAGTTTGGAAACAGATGATCAAGAGGCATTTCATTGCAATGGTTTTATTACACCCACCTCGCAAGTACAGGTAATCCTTCGAGGATGAGGGGCTTCTTGTTGCAGCTGATATACTGTGAAAAGGTTGAAATAAAAGATGTCAGTTTCCCTTATGTAGAACTTATGAATATGTTAGGAATAACAAGCTGGCTGCTTTTTATGTTCATAAGAAAACTGGTACAGTCATATTTATTATTAAATTAAAATTTGTTATGAACACAACAAACTAAACCAAACTAAATTTAGTGAAAGCCCAGGAGTAAGCACAAACAGTAAAATCAATCCAGACAACTATCTTTTTGCCTTATAACAAATCAATGCTGGATATTTGGCTTTGTTTTCCATCATCTGGTCATTTATTTTCCCTAATTCTTTGTGAATATATTAAAGTATGACTCTAATATAAACCAGTAATGGTTACTTATATTTTAAAGCACATTAGTAAGTGTCAAACTTGAAACTAAAATTAGAATTTAAAGGCTAGAAATAACAGATACACTGTTTTTCTCCCGTTTATACTGCAAACATCTATCTTCACAGATAATCTCCCCTAAAAACAAAAACCACCACTTATTCAACTAAGGCAAATAGAGCAAAAAGGAAGAAATCAGATACTGAAAAAACTTGCCAAAAGAGCAGATAATTTTTAGGGTATCTGAAATTATATCGCTGGAAATTATACTGCTACCATGACCACCTTCTAGCCTCACTTCAGACTTTTTAATTTAAAATGTTTATCTCCGATTACCTGTTTATCTTTTGATTTAAAATGTTTAAATATTTTGATTTAAAAGTTTATCTATCTTGAAGAGATTTTTTTTCCCTATTTCTACATACAAAGGTATTTCATAAGTTCATGGAAAGATTCATATATTTTAATTCTATTTTTCCACAAACTTCTAAAATTACCCTCATATATAATCACATATAACTGAATTTAAATTAATGCCGTAGTTAAATACTTAGACATTTTGTCAATGTAATATCAAACTATCCAGACATCTGGAACTGCCATATAATAAGTGCCTCAGATTTCAACTGGATATCATCATATAGACTCCACCTTTGACGACATTCGCTCATATATGTCATGGAAACTGCCCTGTATTACTATGCAAAGATATATAGCATTGTGGTTAAGAATTTGAACTCTTGAACCAAACCTCTTGGAGCCTGAACACTGGGGTTCTGCCACTAACACTGCATACTTTACCTCAGTTTCCCTCATTTGTAAAATGAGGATAACAATAGTTTTCTACTTCAGAGATAACTGTAAGTATTAAATAACTTACTATAGTAAAAGATTTAAAATAGTCCCTGGCACATAGTAAATACTCTATAAAGATTAGCTACTATTATATGTAAGTAATTGATATTAATTCAAAAAATTCTTTATAATAATATTTGATTACCAGGATGCATCTTGAGTTCATCACTAAGACACAACATCAGGGTAATGTTATAATTTAAAAGGAACCAAGAAGATACAGCTTTACTGTTTAAAAACCAAAAAGCAAACAAAGAAATTCCTAAGTAATGTTTGGCATTCTGCTGATAGAAATGTATTCCTTTGCCTTTTTTCCTGGTTGCAAAAATCCCTAGGAGAGATAATACATTAAAATAGTTTTAGATACCCATATTTCATTGTGAAACAATTTCCTACGAATACAGTTTCACAGATCAAAGGGATGATGTGAAGGAAGTGATTCTGAGATGGCCAAGGGAAGAAACAACATTGAAATCACATTTGTCTGGCTCTGATAGTGAGATCACACATGTATCACCCAAAATCTTTGTAAATCTCCATCCTCCTAAAGAGAAGCCAAAACATAATTTGTAAGATGGGAGGATTCTTCAGGTCTGTTCTTCCATATTGGTAACTGTAACTATAGGGTGAAAATTTAGTTCACATCTCTGCTTTGATCAGTAATTCTCAAAAGATTAGATATTTTCCTTTGTCAAGAAAATGCACTGTGAAGTACTGTCACATATGAAACCCAATTATGAGAACTGAATGACAGTCAAGAAGAACATTAAAAATTACTAGAGAAAGTAAAAGGTTGATTTTGATTCAAAGCACAAAAACTATATATATAGTATCTGGTTATCATCAGTAAACAGTTACCTATTCAGTAAGCAAACATTAAGAAACGCCATTATACCCGGTGGCGCACTGGATAGTGCGCCGCTTGGGAAGCGCGGCGGCGCTCCCGCCCGAGAGTTCGGATCCCACATACAGACCGGTTCCCGCTCACTGGCTGAGCGAGGCGCGGGAGCAACACCGAGGCTTGCGATCCCGTTGCCGGTCCCCGGTCCGGTACGGGGGCAACACTGAGGCAAACATCCATCCTTGTATGGTGGGGGGTGGCGAGAACCTTCTTGGGAGAACCTGATACATGTTGTTTCTTGGGATTTGCACACATACGTGAGTTTATCAGCTTGCACTTCTTGGCTTCTTTACTGTGCAGGGAGAAGGCTAACTAGAGCACTTTGTGATGTCGGGAGGATAAGGAAGGGCAGTGGGGAGGTCTGTACTCACACTTTTATTTTTATTTTTATTTTTTTCCTTGTTTTTGTCTTTTTTCATGACTGGCAACGAATCGCAACCCTCAGTGTCGCGCCCGTACTGGACCGGGACCGGCAACCCTCGGTGTTGCTCCCGCACCATCCCTCGGTGTTGCTCCCGCACCTCGCTCAGCCAGTGAGCGGCCGGTCTGTATGTGGGATCCGAACCCTCGGCGGGAGCGCTACCGCGCTTTCCAAGCAGCGCACTGTAGCAGTGCGCCACCGGGCCGGCCCTTTAAATATCTCAATCCATTTCAATTTTATTACCATTTTGAGAATTTTTTTTTTTCCTTTTTGTCTTTTTTCGTGTCCGGCAACCGGACTGCAAACCTCGGTGCTGCGCACGCACCTCGCTCAGCCAGTGAGCGGGAACCAGTCTGTATGTGGGATCCGAACCCTCGACGGGAGTGCCACCGCGCTCTCAAGCGGCGCACTGTAGCAGTGCGCCAACGGGCCAGCCCTGAGAATTTTTTTATAACTAAATTTAAGTTGCATCATAGAGAAGATGCTAAATGCATTACAGTTTGTCAGTCCAAAAGACTGTCAACTATCAATTCTAAACCAGATATATATAGGTCTAGCCTCAGAATTAAACAAAATTATTAAGCTCAATTATTAAGGTCATAGTTACTACTCTAGTTCAATTATTTAAAATTCCAGTCGCTCTTAATAAAATAAGGGTATAAAAGGCTTGTCAGTTTTTAAAATTTTTCCTGATAAAAAACGTAAAGACTCCTGAGTAGATGAACTCCTTAAGGAACTATAAATAAATACCTTACTGGAGATCACTTACAGCTAGCTGTAAAATTATGAAATTGTTTGAGAGTGGCAAAGCCAAAACAAACAAAAAACAAACAAAAAGATTCAACCTAATGATCATTTTCCCTAGAAGCAGAATTTTGACAAACACATATAACAATCTATATGATTATCATAATTCATTGTTAGAAGGCAATTTTTATGTGTTTTCTTGTTAGTTAAAATTTGCACATATTCAAATCTTGGAAAATTAACATCATGATTTTATAAGAAAAATTCATATGATCAATTAAAAAGGGACCTTTCCACTTGGCCTTAACACAGTTTAATAATAAAATTTCCTTAAATCAGAAGTTCTTTCATTCGGTGGTCAGAAGATAAAAACCCATTCTAATAATTTTCTCCGAGTTTCTCCCATGACGGTAGAGAGATCAGGCATTGAAGTCACTGAGGGAGATTAGAAAACTCAGTAACAGAATTTTCACCAAAAAACTGTCACCAACTATAAAACTCAGTTATAGAATTGTCACCAAAAAAAGAAATATGCCATTTTTTTTAGATGAATGGTAGCTACTGTAAGACATATGAAGATACACAAAATATAAATTACATATATTTCATTTACTAATACTCTTTGAGGGAAAAATCAACACAAACTCAGTAATAGTCTGAGGCTTCATAAATGTTCTTACATTAAAAATGTTCAGGGCACAAGTCAGAGCAAAGAGGACAAAAATAAACTAAAAACCAGAAAAAAAAGAGAGAAGAATTTTAAATAGGCTTCCAGGCAATGAGATTATAAGCCAAATCTTTAGGAGGTAAAGAACATTAATCATTTTTACACATTCTTAGAACTATCCTTCCCAGAAAAAAAAAAAAAAAAGAAAGACCAGCGGGGGGAAGGGAAAGGATCTACGGTAATACTTTTAGAGAATATTCATATTTTACTTATTATAATTAGCCCAAAGTAGCCTTCTATTAAAATAAAACTATCTGTTGTTCTGGGAACATAAAACCAATGAGAATCTGAATTGCTGCTCCTTCGGGTAGCAAATTTCAGCAATTTAAAAACATTAAAATTTAGAATAATTCTCAACATTTATAAAGATGTTAGTAATCTATATTTAAAGTACAGGTTTCTTAGGTTGCTTATTTGACTCTATTGATAACAAACAAAAATCTATGGTACTGTTTCCACAACAGTACATTCATAGATTTTTAAAAATTACTTTGATTATATTACCCCTATTTCTACTATTAAAAAATCTGAAATACCTTTTACTTGAAATAATATTCTCTAGGGAACAAGGAAGGGAAAATAAAGGACTAGGAACCTAGATTCTTTTGAAGAAATATTTATTCTAATGCAAAGTTTAAAGATCAATATAGAAATCAAATGCTCCTCTTTTATATTTGGGGAAAGCAAATTTTTTTTTTTAAAAAGACCACTTTTTTTTTTTTTGCTTCTTTTCACCCATTTTTTTCTTCCAAGATAGCCTCCTGATATATTCCTTTTTCCATATACAGAGTCAGATCCTGAGAATTAGACTGCTTGAATTCTTGTTAGCTTCTCCTTGCATTAGTTTTATCAGCCATTCTTAACAAGCGGTCTTAAGTTCTACTACATGAAATTCATGCAAGCTCAGTAGGATGAGATGCATTCCAGACATACAAACCATTTATTTACAGACTTTGTAGAAACACTCATTTTGCCACAATTACTTCTATGCTTATTCCCAAAACTTGTTGTGAATTCATTTTTCAATAATGGGTACAAAATGGAATGAATCTTTATATCTAATGATCCCAATATTTTTATATTACTTATAAAGCACTATAACACACAATTAAATTTTTTTGTATACTTACAGTAAGATTTCCAAACAGGAGGTCTATATTCATCGGTATCTGAAAAAATAAACATCGAATTAACATTACTGAATACTTACATTTTAAAAAAGATATTCTCATGATTAATTCATTTAACATATATTTGTGGATGTCTATTTGTCCTAGGCATTGTGGTAGGCACTAAAGGGCTTTCAAAGGTTTTTTAGTCTTGATCCTTACTTTATGGGGGAAAAGTTTTACAAAGATGTTCAAAGATAGTTACTGTATTTATCCAACTGCTAATCACATAAAAACATTAAGGTTAATTTTTACTGCTGGCACTCAGTTCTTACAGTCAATAAAGTCTTTGTTACTTTGGGCTCAGTGATTATTTCACTGAAAGATCTCTGTAATCACTGGAATTTTTCTTTTGCAGTCAAATTGATCATACAACAATTTTAATCCCAGAAATGTTGAGTATTTCTATATTTCTCCCAATTACATTTGGGGGGATTCTAGTGTAACTGGTTTTACTAACACAAGGAGAGAAGAGCAGCAAGGTACAGACCTTAGTCCTCATACATCCTGGACAATCAAAACCAGGAAATGAGAAACACTTCAATGGAAGAGAGTGTATCTAGGGAACCACAAAGAACATGAGGTGAACATCTGCTCTTCAAGTCCATTTCCCTTCACCCTGCTTGACTGCGGATGTGGGTGACAGTGTGAGGAGACCATGGAAAGAGATAGAAATACAAGCTCATGAGGGAGATGGAGTAATTAGAGAAAGGAGGAGAGGGACCAGTGTGGTCTGGCTTCTCATTAGCAAAGCATAGCTGAGGGGTAATTTTGCCAGCCAAAAGCTCTGCCTGCGCAAGACAATGTAGCCAAATCAGCAGACACAATTATCATTATTATTCTATTATGGTGAAAGGCATGGCCAGCCACATCACCTGGCTCTGCTGGCATCCATTAGGGAATCTGATCCTAAAAATCTTGGTCTTCCAAGGAGGCAAGAAAATTCTTGGAAAGATGATTGAGAAGGCTGAATCTGTAGCCCAAATAAAATGGTCATCGTCTCAAAACATTTAGCCCCCTATTTTCAACCTTTAAAATGCAATCTCACACTTCATTTACAGTGTCTTATCATAAACCACACAAACAGTTTGAGTCGGAAGACTATAGCAAGACTACTAATAATGGGCATAAGAAAATAAAAGGGAAATTCTAAGTCACGTGGAAACTGCTTGGCGCCCAGTAGAAATGTTCAAATATGTTTGCTTAAAGAACAAACAAAAGATTACAAGAATAAATAATGAATGAAGCAACGCAGCAAATACACTTGATTCTCATTACTTGCAGTAGTTATGTTCTATAAAGTCACCTCAAACACAAATCTAGGAAAAAATACTGAACAATTGCTCCTAGGGGAAACACAGGGTTAGGTTCCTGTGTGCCTCTGGTCCCAACATTTTTATCAGCCAATCAGCACATAACCTTGTTTTATGTGTGTTTCTCTTTAAACGACACCTAATTGAGTATATACTATTGATTTATTAACACTGAACTCCAGCCAAAAGCACTACAAGTCATGCCTGTATGAAGCTTATCTAACACATGTATTTTCTCCATAAGATACATTATAGTCTTCTTGCACTTAGGAACCCAGACAGCACTTCAGTACTACACTTGGGGGCCATTTTAAACAACAAAACTATCAACCAAAACCCCCCACAAAAATGCAAAAACTGTGGCACTAAATAGACCATGAAAAGGATACTTGTTTACAGTATGAGAGCGGAAACAAGAAGGCAGAGCACTGCCTTGTTTGACCACAGCTGGGACCATGCAAGTCATATGACTCAAATTTTTTACTGCTCTGTGAATATTCACAAATGACTGCAAAAGTGCCACAAGTACTTAGGATTCCAAATAAATGTTAGCAAGTAAGCAAATTTGCAAATACAGAATCCATGAATAATGAAGATTGACTGTAAATAGTAAGCAATTATGCAGGCAAACTGCCAGCTCAAGGGAACTCACCTAGTAATGATAAAAAGTAGGATGAAACATGACCTTAATGCAGTGATATACAGATATATACATATGTGTGTTTCCTCTTCTGGGTGGGTGGGGGTGTATGTGTGTGTGTGTTTTGGGGGTTAATTATATTGAAGTTTCTCTCAATAGTAAATCATAATTAATTCAACTGTATTTTTTCAGTACTAGGAAATTTTTGCCTGTAAGCATTCAAGTAATTTTATGACTTCACTGATGATATATGAATGCTGCTATAATGTCATTCACTCCTAAGGAGTATGATATGTGGTCAGTTCAGGGTTTTGAGGAGAGCATAAATTTAGTCTCTTTACGATCATCCATATTGTACGTGTGTCTCAGCCTCCCTGCCAGGATCCAAACCATAAGTTACAGTGGTCAGGCACCTCCTGATCCACCATGTGGAAGACACACCCATGTGAGGCCAGGAAGGGAGCGGGCACTCAACCAGACTGGGACCTGGTGTAGTAAAGAATTTAACCTTGCCCCAGAAGAGGTCTGGCCTTTGCCCCTGGCTCCTAAGAGATAATCTTTGTTTGCCTGGGAGCCTGGGGCTAGCCATAAAGTAACAATGAGATTTAGGATGGGGTTTTAGGACAGAAGTAACAGCTGATCAAGCACATGGACAATCAATGAACCATGCCTATGTAATAAAGCCCCAATAAAAGCTCTCAACACTGAGGCTTGGGAGAGTTTCTCTGGTTGGAAATATTCCGTATGTGTTGTCACACATACATGGAGGAAGACTACACATCTTGACCCCACAGAGAGAGGACAACAGAAGCTCCACATTTTGTATTTGTCCTGGACCATGCCCTTTGTGCTTCCTCCCTCAGCTGATTTTAATCTTTATCCTTTCCCTGTAATGAACCATGACCATGAGTATAATAGTGTTTAGTGAGTTCTGTTGAGTACTTCTAGCCAATTATAGGCCCTGAAGGTGGTTTGGGAAACTCTCCCACAACATGCAATTGGTGTCAGAAGTGAGGGAAGTCTTAGGGATTGTGCCCTCGAACTTTGTAGTTGGCTTTAACTCCTCACAGACCTGTGCAAAGCCTGCACCTATGAGGTGAGGACCTCCTGGAGACGACTTTGACTTTGAAGAAAGTGAGAGAGAAAGAGGCTAATACTCAAAGTCCTAACTCTGTGGAACTGTGTACCTAATGCTAGTCAGGGCTTTCTTACGGAAACGTCAACCTTTACTTGCTCTGTGACTTTAGGAAATACACCACCTCTATGAATCTTAATTTCTTTATAAGATAGAATAACCTATCATCTATAATGGGAATAGAAACAACAAAGGTTTGTTGTGAGGATTAAATCAGGTGTTATACATAAAGCACTTTACACTGAGGAGAACTTTAGAAAATAAGCACCGTCTCCTGCCTTCACCAAAAGTGAATTTAAAAGCACAGTACTACCATATTAGCTTAAAGCTATTGTTATGATTTCAGTCATCTATTCACCTTTTATTGTTTTATTCTTCCATGTACACCTATTCTATCATTCAAGATGCTACAGATCAAAATCATGTGGTCACATAAAATTAGTATTAGCAAATAACCAAGAAATATTGGAAGAAAAGTTTGAATTTCTTTTAATATTAAAACAATTGTAATTATTAATGACATTTAAGGGCACAGTTTAGGTTTTAAAAGTCTTCTCCTAGCAATCTAATTTTGCTGGTGGGACTGTAAACTGGCACAATCTCTCTGGGGAGCATGGTGATAACATTAAGCTTTTAAGAGAATGTAACACTTTTAAGTTTTAAGCGGAAAGCTGAATGGCCTCAGAAAGTGTGCCTCAACCTTTTGATATGCAGAATTAGTTGCTAAAGTCATGGAGACAAATTTTCCAGATCCCTAAATCCTTCTGGAAAGGAAAAAAACATTACCTCAATCTTTGATCCTGAGATTCAAAATTAAAGAGTTCTGTCACAGAAGATACTCGTAGCCCAAACCAAGTTCCACTGGCGAAAGAGACAGATACTCCTAAAATAAAATGGTTTTGAAGAAGGATTAATTGAAACTGGTGATCTAGGGTTACACAAAGGGCTTCTGGGTTCATCAGGGAGGGCAAATTCTGGCACAGCCTTAGAAGGCTGCATGAAGTGTCTCTGACCTCAGCCTCCCTGGCACACAAGTAAAAGAATGAACTAAAAAAAATCTGCAATCCTGACCTTCAGTTAGGGTCACTGCTGTGACCTGAGCCATGGTCTAACCAGATACAGCATCCTAGCAACAGTCAGGTAAGCACCTATCAACAAACAGTGCAGGGCTGGCCTTCAACACTGATAGAAAATGATAAAGAGAAATAGTGTACTATTTTACTGCAGTTCTCTTTCTAGCATTTGCAAGAGGATGGGACCAGTCTGGGACTGAGTAAGCCTCCCGGAATTCAAACTTGGAGGTAGAGACCACCTAAAGAGGAAGATATTGAATTTCCTGCTAATTGGGGCACCGATTAACAGAAAAAAAAAGAAATGAGAGTATATTTGGCCCTGAATATACATGCCAATTCCTTCTGTATACCTTTTGACCCAGCAGTTCTATTTCTAGGAATTTATTGGAGAACAACTAAAGATTTTTGAAAAATGTTAATATAGAAGAATATCACTGCAATATTACTTTTAAGCTAAAAAACTGGATTCACCCTAAATGCCCAACAATTGGAAACTGATATAATCAATTATGATATATTCCAGCTTGAAGACACCTTGACTACGTGAAAAGAACTTCACCTTTTAATCTGTTAGAAAGTCTATTCTCTTTTAAATTTTTAAATCTTACAAACCAGTGGCTGCCAAACTTTTTGGTCTCAGAAATCTGGATTCTTTTTTTTTTATTTTTTTTTTTCCTTTTTATCTTTTTTCGTGACCGGCAACGGATTGCAACCCTCAGTGTCACTGGTCTCAGAAATCTGGATTCTTTTTTTTTTTTTTTTTCCTTTTTATCTTTTTTCGTGACCGGCAACGGATTGCAACCCTCAGTGTCACGCCCGTACCGGACCGGGACTGGCAACGGGATCGCAACCCTCGGTGTTGCGCCCGCACCTCGCTCAGCCAGTGAGCGGCCAGTCTGTACGTGGGATCCGAACCCTCGGCAGG
>NW_007726516.1:584884-596622 GCF_000696425.1 Galeopterus variegatus
TTATTTATTTATTTATTTATTTACTTACTTACTTATTTAGTTAGTGACCGGTAAGGGGATCGCAACCCTTGGCGTGGTGTCACATGCACCGCGCTTAGCCAACGAGCGCACCAGCCATCCCTATATAGGATCCAAACCCGCGGCCTCGGCGCTCCCAGCGCTGCTGCATTCCTAGTGCCGCCCTCTCCCAAGTGAGTCATGGGGTCAGCCCGATACATTTATTTTTGATTCAACAAATTTTCTTGTGTTGTCCCAGTTACTGAAATTCTGCTAGTGATTGGAGAGCAAAAATTTTGAGTAAAACAATGACAACTTTGTCTTTCTCATGGAGTTTTCATAGTAGTAGGGGAGACAGACAATCAAATAATCAAATTGTAACTATATTATAGTAACTATTTTATTTAATATATAACACAGCTATAAATCTATATTTACAATAAATATACATGACAATAAAAAAACATTTCATATATGTTATAACACATATATAACTATATTATATAATGGGTTACTAAGAGAAGTCATATATATATGAAAGAGAGAAAATGTATTCTATGGTGTGACAGAGTACATATAGAAAATAATGCAGTACCATATGCATTATTAGGTCACCCTGGTTCATATTATTAGGTCACAATGACAGAGACCTTTGAAAAGTGGTGCACACCTACTTCTTTCTTACACTTATTCAGTAAGTAGCTTTTGATCACCTATTATATTCCAAGTAATGTGCTGGATGTTGACCACAGATTGTAGGTTGGATGGGATGCCTCTGCTCTCTGAATCTCTCTTAGCAGATCAGCAGAGAAAGTGAGAAGTGTGGTGGAAAAAGACCCCCATTATTTGTGGCCTTTTATTTATTTTTTTTAAGTATTTACCAGCTAGCTACCTCGTCTGGGTGACCTGAAGTGTAGAAGTCAGTCAGCTTTGTCTTGTGAAGCTACGTGTTGCTTCTTTCCTCTTTGTATACCCACAGATTTTTTTTTTTCCAAATGCCAAATTTGGGTGAATTTTTATTTTGTTATTATTTTATTAATTCTTTATTGAAACATATTGATTGTACATATTTGTGGAGTATAGTTATATTCAATACATGTGTACAATGTATGATGATCTAATCAGAGTAATTAGCATATTCATCATCGCAAAACTTAATCATCTCTTTGTGATGTGAACATTTGGATGTTGTGTAATGTATCTCCCACTAGTGACAGCCTTTAAATATTCATGAATGTCCTGTGATATACCAGGAGCCAAGATAGGAATTGGGGTCAGAAAAATAAATTAGGCATATTTCGTTTACTCACAAGGCTCAGAAATACACATATAGGGGCCTAATTACCATACTATGTTTGATGATGAAGGTATGTATTAGGTAAAGAGGTAGGACAGAAGGAATGAGCATTTGTTCCTCATGGTAGAGATGGAGTACAGAGAGGGGCTTAAAAAAAAATCTTTGTAGAGAAGCTATGGGAGTTTAGAAAGAAGAATTACTTAAAGAAAGACAGACCTTCTATGCTGAAGGAACAGCATGTGCAAAGGTCCAAAGAACAAATAATTGGATTTGGCTAGAGCAGGACATGAGTAAAAAAAAAAAACAAAGAGTTCAAACATGCGAATTTGGAAGCACTGTAGGTGAGGAAGTGAACAGAAGAAGAGAACAATAGGGACTGATGCAGAAGCAATGGATGGTAAAGGAGCCCCTAAAGGAAAATTCATGTAGTAGGCTTGCTAAGAGTCAGTCTAGAAAAGGGACATGGCTCTGCTGCAGGGGGACTTGGGCATGAATGAGTGTGAGCAACATTTAAGGCAACTTGATGGTGTCTAGTGCAAGAAATCATTGTTACTCCTGTGTTGGTTTCTTGAGTCTCATTAGTGAACATCCTAGTGCTCAGACACTCTAATTAAATTGGTCTGGGTTCCTAGTTAAGAGGTCTGGATTTTTAAAAACATTTTTTCCCCACCAAAGCCATTACTCTTCAAAAACCAGAGCAGTACCAAGACTTACTTTAAAGAATTTTCCAGGACCCCTGAGCCTTAATTAAAGGAAGGTCTGAACAAAGAGGAGAGCTTTGCCTATCTTTCTGAACACAGGGAGGTGGCGTCCCAGAGAGATTTATAATGCTGGTCAACTCTGTGGCTACAGTGGTTCTTTTGAGGATTTTCTGCTACTCTGCTTTATTGCTGCTGCAAAGGAAATATTCAGTTGAGGCAGCCTAGATTAAAGGGAGAAACGCTTCAGAGGAGATTGTCTCTGACTCAGTGGGGCGTCATTCAGATACCACATGAAGAGGGCTCAGCAATGGAGTTGATGTTTTATTTGGGAAGCCATTGTTTACATAACTGGAAAGCAAAACAGAGTAAGGGAGCTCAGTGCTGTGTCTAAGAAACTTGTGATAAAACTGTCAATCATCTTGTAGTTTCTAGTAGTCCTTTCTAGCTGTATTTAGCTAGTAACTTTCAGAATGTCCCTGCTTGGAATTAAGAATTTTGTGGCTTTCAGAGCTTCTATTTTTATGTATATTAAAGCCAAATGGTGAGTTCCATATATGGGAGTGGTTCTTGGTATTTCAGTGTTTTCTCTGTGGTCAGATGAACCAATATCATCTTGTGAGTGCTCAGTGTGAGGCTTGTTTTATTATTCTCATTTTTCAGGTACAAAATTGAGGGCTTAGTGTGCTTGCAGGTTAAATCACTTATTCTGCAGGTAACTGGTGGAGCTGGTATACAAACCCAGGTTCTTGTAATATTGATAAAGTTAAGTATAGTTTGCCTTGTAAGTTCAGAGTGAGTCATGATAATGATGTATTTTATCTTTAAAAAAAGAGTATTTTCCAGTTTTGTTAACACAAAGGGCTAGAAACAATGGCAGCTTAGTAGCAACAAACATCCCTAGTGCCTCCAGTCCACTTCCTGATACGAATGTACTTCAAAAAGTTCGTGGAAAGATTCATATTATCTTTTAGTTATATTTTTTCAGGAACTTTTAAAAATACTCTTATAAAGGGAGCCAGGACTTCCTGAAAAAAAAAAATCTGATTTCCAAGAAAAAGATTGATTCTAGATCTAAAGTAGGAAGAATACAAGATGAACCTGTAATATTTTATGTCAAAAAGCAAGTAAACTGTATACCAGGATACATAGTGTCATGTTAAGGGGATTCAGCGGCCCACTTGCTTCCACTGGCCAAAATAAGGCAATCTGAGCATCAATGAGGATAATAATTATAATGGAGTTAAACACACCAAGTATGTTTAAATCCATGATTTCAGAATGATATTATTTAAAAATTATCTAATTTTTGCTTTGGTGGATGCTAGGGCATCTATTGATTATTTTGAAAACTGAAAATGTAAAAGGATCAAACATTTATCCTGTTGTTTCTTTACAAATTGAAATTTAAGGTAACCAAATAATTGAAAGGAAATTTCTTTTTATAGCAGTCTTCTACCTAATGAATTAGGAAGGAATGATAGAATATTACCATCTTAAATGAGTAGATCTAGAAAATATTTGTCAGTGGCTACAATATCATCAGAAGAGAGACAATTAGACATTATGTGACTTCTGATGGAAGTATGCCTCACATATAGAATATTACCATCTTAAATGAGTAGATCTAGAAAATATTTGTCAGTGGCTGCAATATCATCAGAAGAGAGACAATTAGACATTATGTGACTTCTGATGGAAGTATGCCTCACAACTTGTGAAGGAGTCTTGACTAAAATATAGAACCTGAGTGTGACCAAGTCTCTAGATTTAACTCCAGTTTCATAGGAGATACGGGGGGCAATGACATGATCAGAAAAATCCACACTGTCAGAAGCACTATAGGACAAACAATCTTTTTTTTTTTTTTTTAAATTTAACAAATAAACTGCAAGAGGTGGGGTGGGGGGAGGAGAGTTCCTGCAGATTAAAAGATTAAAAGAGACTAAAAAAGACAATAGAGACATGCAACCCATATATGGATTTGTTTTGAATCATGATTTGAACAAACTTTAAAAAAAAATTAGACAAATGGAAAAATTTGAATCTCGATTAGTTATTTGATGACTTTAAAGAGTTTTTGTTGGCACTAGAGTTATGTTAAAAATAAAGCGTTCTAATACTTAGATCTTCTTACCAAAATATTTACTGATGAAGTGAAATGATACCTGATTTTGATTCAAAATAATCTGAGGGAGTGGTTAGGAATATAGATGAAATAAGGTTGGTTATGAATTGATCATTGTTGAAGCTAGGTGAGGGGGGATATGGAAGTGCATAATGGTAAGCTCTCAATGTATTTGAAAATTTTCTTAATAGAAAGTAAAAAGAGAAGGGAGGGGAAAAGAAACCAGATATTTCTGACTCTACACTTGGTGTTCTTATCTTATTCTCGATGCTCCATAATATTTAATATGCTTATTGTTAAGGGTTAACAGAAAACAAAAGAATTACAAGAGTCTATGGTAGAAAACTCTACAAGCTCCCCCCAACCCCAGCCTTAGTTTAAACCTAAGCAGATTGCACATAGTGAGGGCTTACTGCATGTTTATTGAATTAAATCATAACTGTACATGTGAAACATACAAATACAGCTAATTACTCGACATGTTGAACATGTATGAAGGAAATATATTGAAATAAAAATCATAAGCCTTTAATTCTGGCCCAAGGTCAATTGCCTTAGGGCTGAGAAGTTTTAGGCTGGTCACTTAGCTTCTCTGAGTTTGAGTAGGAGTAGTGGTTACCTTATAAGGCTTTTGAGAAGCTCCAGTGAGATATTATATAAAAATACCTACTGAAGCGATAGTGTTATACCAGTGTAAGATGTTCTTATCTATCAGTACAGAAGTTAGATACCATAAGAACAATTCTCACAGGCTTAGGAGTTGGGGAGATGTTATGGATGAGGGAGTGCGTGGGTCAAACCTCAGAGGACAAGAAATGCTTAGTGTGGCAGAAAAAACACTGAAGAGAGCGCAGAGAAAGCAAAGATTCAGAGTGGGAAAGAGCTTTGCAGTTAAGGAGTACAGTATTATGAAGCCAGAGAATATCAGAACTAAAAGGAATCTTAAAAATTGTCTGGCCCAACTACTTCATGTAAAAGTTGAGAAACTAAGGCCCTGATAAAATAAATGCTTTGCCCAAGATGAAAATAACTAGTAAGTGACTGAGCCATGGCCTCTAATAGTGATATTTTTCATCCTATGAGAGCTTCCTCTTGGTGGTGAGAATTAGCTGGCTAGAGCTGAGGAGGTAAGATTGATTAAGCAGGAGGGTAAGATAAATTGATACTTAAAAAAGGCTTTGACTACTAGGTTTTAGATGTGATTTCTAACGCAATTGAGAGCCTTGGTAGATTTTTAAGCAGGAGAACTACAGGAAGAAGCAATGGGTCGAGAATAGTGTGCTTTATACATAGAAAGGAATAAGAATTGAAACAAGATACTGTAGAATGCTACTGCAGCTCCTTGTAAGTATAGACGAGGACTGCCCCAGAGGTGTGCTGATACTGATGGGATAGAGAAAAAGGCGGAAGCTCTTAAAGGGAAAATTACAAGCTATTTATGACAGATTTAAAGTAACTCTATGGGACTGTAAGTAGATTCATATACAAGTATTATAGAACTTTGCATAGAAGACTGTATAGGAGATGCATTTTTAAAGTTATATAGCCATTTCTATTTCACTCCTCTATTTAATAGACAGTCAACAAAAAGCGAGAAAACAGATTCAGAGAGAAGAGTTGATTTATTCAAAGTTATGTGGATGGAAAATGACTGAGTGAAAACTCAAGTTTAGTACCATTTCCATCAGTAGGGTTTCTTAACCTAGAATTCATGGATTCTTAAGGAATTGATGACTGTGTCTCAATTATTCTCTAATCCCTGTGGAGATATATCTATATTTTTTGAATTATTCATTTTAATGCCCGGGGAGGGCAGAGGATGTGTGTGTGTGTGTGTGTGTGTGTTCAGTGGGAAAGGATATCCATAACTTATAATAGATCATCTTGGGATGACTTGGGACATAAGAGAAAATTTGTAAATATTTTATTAATTAATGAAATCGGCTCACAGAGGGATCCTCTGTGGTGCTATATATAACAGCAACAAACAAATAAAAGAGGCTTAACTAAGTTCTGTTTACCCACAGCCATTCCAGAAATATATCAGTTTAGTATCTCAAAACTTATAGGTATCTGTATTTCAAAGGATATCCTTGAAAGGTATATACTGTCTGAAGAAACTAGATCAAGTTTCTGCATGATGTTTGCTGCTTACTATGTATCACTGATTTACGTTCAAAAGTTGCCCTGTTTTGTACTTTTATGTGCTATGTTTCATCCATATTTAGTAGTTCCAAACTTAGGTTGAAATTACTTCGAAAGCATACACTTAAGGCTGTGATGAACTCTAACTTGGCAGTCAATGAAGTGGTATTGTCTTTTTTTTTTTTTTTTTTTTTTTTTTTTTAACAATCACTTCACAATTCATAAACTGACTCCTTTTATTTTACTAGTTCTTTTCGCTTCTTGGCAGTTCTAAACAATTGAGCAGTTGCCATCTAGTGGGGAAAACTTATAATGACATAAAGAAAGCTGAACACATAGTCACTAAGATGGGAACAATATATATCTAGAAGAGGGAACTTATTAAATCCATTCACGAGTTTTTCAATAGTGATATTATTTGATACTAAATAAATATATTGGAACTATAAATAAATATCTCAAAATCTGAGTTATTTTGGATTAAGATGTAGAAGAAATTTAAAACCACAATGACAGATGACAATGCCAAATGTTGATGAGGATGTGAAGCAATGTCACTGCAACAATGACAACAATAACAGATGACAATGCCAAATGTTGATGAGGATGTGAAGCAATCAAAATTCACAAACACTGTTCATAACAATGCAAAATGGTATAGCCACTCTGGAAAACAGTTTGGCAGTTTTTCATATAGCAAAGCATAACTTTAGCCATAAACTCAGCAATATCATTTCTAGGCATTTATCCAAGAAAAATGAAAAATATATCTTCAGATGACAATGCCAAATGTTGATGAGGATGTGAAGCAATCAAAATTCACAAACACTGTTCATAACAATGCAAGATGGTATAGCCACTCTGGAAAACAGTTTGGCAATTTTTCATATAGCAAAGCATAAATTTAACCATAAACTCAGCAATATCATTTCTAGGCATTTATCCAAGAAAAATGAAAAATATATCTTCACACAATATTTGTACGCAAATGTTTATAGCAGCTTTATCCAGAATCATCAATAGCTGAAAACAAACCAAATGTCCATCAGCTCATTATTGGATAAACAAACTGTGGTACATCCACACAATGGAATACATCTCTGCAATATAAATGAATCAACTGTTGGTAGACGTGACAATATGAATGACTCTCAGATGCATTATATTAACTGAATGAAACTAGATTCAAAAGACTGCATATTGTATGATTCCTTTAATATGATGTTATGAAAATGAGAAAACTTTAGGGACAGAAATCAGATCAGTAGTTATCAGGGACTGAGAGCTTGTAAAGAGGGATGGACCAAAAACAGATATGAAAGAACTTTTGGGATGAGGAACATGCTCTCTATCTTGACTGTCTATGGCATTGGTTACATGAATTTCAAAGTTTATCAAAAGTCATAGAACTGTTCACCTAAAAAGATGTACCTCAATAAACAAAAAGGAGGGATAAAATACTTTAAAATAGCAGATTAAACAACCAGCCACTGAGAAACATGAGAAGGGTTATGAGTTATCAGATGCTACAGCATCATGAACGCAGCAGACAAACGGAACGAGCTCCGCATACACGCCCGGCAGACGTTTTAAACTGACTCATCCCATTTCTAATAATTCTTTGAAAAAATTTTTTTTCTAAAGTTTCATTTGTTTACAATCTGTCCTAGGGTTTATAGATATGTCTAGTTTTTATTTCTGGGCTCCTTTTACTTCCTCTATAATGATGAATCTGTCCAGCACTCTTTTGGGTGGTAGACATACAGCAATGAATAGCATCTTAATTATATCTTTTATTTTACCAAGAGTTTCTACTATTATTTACTGTACAGCCCTGTTAAGCAGGCCAGGCAGTTATTACTGTTTCGAAGATCCTCTACTATCAAGTAGATTAGGCTATTTTAAAATTTCATTTCTTTAATTCTGAAGTGATATTACACAAGTAACCAATCATGCAAATTTTTTTTAAAAAAGCTTTACTACTACTTTGATATTTAATAGACAATGGAGAGTGAAATTGTTTCATGGTGTGCTTGACAGTGTTTTAAAAATACCTCAGAAATAAACACAAACACAGCAAATAAATCATAAGCTATGGAGTATTGTGATGGCCCAGACTAAAATAGCTACAAATGAGCGATAGTGATATTTTGGGGTGGGATGGTAATGGTCTGTGTGTGCATTTTTCTTTTGCCTCTTTATTCATATTTACAAATATATGTACATTGAAAGTTTTTAGGCTGAGAAACATCTGTATGCTCATTTCACAGATGAAAGGAGGGTTGAAAAGATGGGTTAATTTGTGTCCAGGATAACATTGCTGAGAAGTGGCAGGACTTGAGACTTAAAATAAGTCCTTCTCATTCTGCTCATTTCATCACTTGAGCATCCTCTGGTTAATGCAATCACAGGTCTCCCCTGTACTGGATTGCTCCTGATAATACAGGTAGTAGATGGCCTGTCATAGAAGAACCAGTGTTCTACGGGAAAGCCAAAGAGAAGGAATTCACAGTCGCAAATACCTAACAATTGGGGAAATGCTTTCTTCAGGTCTTGTAGTCCTATCATGTAGGAATATAAGTTACCTACCCTGGGGACCAGGGTACAGCTAGTGTGCAAACAATACTTTCTGCTTCTCCAGACATCTCTTTTCAACTCCAGCCTACTGCATAAGCAACCTCTGGTGAGGGTTTTATTCACCTCAAGTGTCCCAGTGGAACAAATCGTCCTGTCACATAGCTTAATAAAGAGTTGGTAGGAAGCAGGCTCTGGGTTAGACAGGAATCTCATCGATCTGGATTTCAGATTTAAAAGGGAAGGTGAGGACTTTATCTTCTCTACTCAGGGCCCTTTATGAGTCCCAAGGTTTGAAACCACATTTTGAGTATTTACTATATGATGAGCACTTTCTGTCATTTAAATCCACACAGCAATCCTCTATGCTTTGTGTAGCTCCAATGTATAAATAAAGAAATTAGGGGTTCAAATATGTCAGGTAACATACTCCAAGCCATAGAGCCAGTAAGTCATAGAATAACTCTTCATCTCTGGGTGTGTCTTACTCCCAACCCTTTGCCCTATCTAATAAGAAGTTTTAGAAGCTAATGATTTCATTTTCTTATAAATGATATACTGTTATGACCACTATAATTCCAGTATATAGGATATATTGAACTTGAATATTCAAATAGGATTAATCTCTAATGAGCATATACTATATACCAAGCTTTGTGCTAGGCACATTTTAATATTATCATATTTAAAACTCATACAAGCTATGAGTGGAACTATCACCCCATTTTTAAGATAAAGAAACTGAGGCTAAAAGTGGTTTAATGACTTTTCCAAGGTTACTTAACTAACCAGGTAATGCTGGAGCTGAGATTAAACCCAGGTCTATGGAATTCCAGTCCACGCTTTACTCAGTGGGATTTACACAGCCTTTGGAATCCAAGAGATCTAGTCTTGAATCTCAGTTGTCCCCCAAAGTAAATCACCATTACTTTTCATTTCTACTTTGTTCTATCATTATTTATGAAGATATTCTATATCTTATACTAGGCTATAAGCATCCTGAAGGCATGGGCTATTTCTATTCAACTTTATATTCTTCCCCTTTTCCTTCCACACTAATTACCCTAAACAGCTGAGTGCCTACTTTGTAAAGATTCAATAAAGTAATTGATTAAATAGGATGTAAGTATTGAAGTACTAAATGATTTGAAACTGGATGGAAGATAGGTCTGATTTAGTGAGTTAGTTAATTCGTTCATTTAACAATTATTTACTGATGGCCTGTTATGGTCTCTGCCCTACTCCTGGTGCTGAGCTGATGTTCTGTTGGTGCACAACAATGTGGTGTGCTAGACAGCATCTATTTTAATTGATGCCTGTGCCAGACGTATTACTATTTATTTTGATTATTACCCTTTACTGAGTTCTTGGCATATAATGATGAGCAAGAAAAAAGAAGACATGGTCACTCTACTTACAAAAATTTCAAATAAATGTAAAGTTACTATTGTGAAAGGAAGAAAGGTACATAGTGCTATGACAGTGGTTAGCAGGATCACCTGATCTAATCTAGTTGCAAAAGCACTTATGATGAAAACTGGGAATAGAAAAATTGAATCAGTTCCTTTATCATACAAATTCAGTTTGCACCTGTGAAGGCTAATATGACATTACTGTTTTTATGGGATCAGTGACCTCTTATAAATGGTACTATTCAACTGTTCATCTCCACAGTGTTCTTACATACTATGATGGATGTGTCAATAATAAGTTGGGTGATGTTCAAGGCCCCTACAGAAGGAGTATTGCATTTCATTAAATATCTGTTAAACTGAATTGAAGGTGGTGTGGGAATACTTCTTACTGCCCTTTTAAAGAGTGTTCAGATTACTTCATGAATGAATGCCATCACCTGGGTCAAAAGCTCAGGAAAAAGTCATCAAGAAGAAGTGATGCTTCATAAAATAGAATGAACTTGTATCACTGGTGAGGAAAGGCATAGAAGGGTAGAATTTCTCCAAAGAAGTTCTCTTAGTTGCTATAAGAAAACAACCTTATACCAAAATGGAGTGACCAAGGAGATGAAACACTTTATTATTTATTTATTTATTTAAATTGGCATCCATCTTTAATTAATTTGTTTGTTTGTAATGTTTTTAATCATTTTTAAATTAAAAATTTTTTTGATACATAATTGATTAACATATTTGGAGGTGCAAAGTCAAATATCAATACCTGTGTACAATACATGATGATAAAGTCAGGATAATCAGTATACTCTCCTTTACAAAGCATGATCATTTCTTGTGGCCCTTTTTCCCTTGAACCCTCCCCCCACTTACTCACCTCTGTTGGCCTCAGTTCTGTTCTCTCCTTTTGAAAGGCCAGTGAATTATTGTGATTGTTGTATCTTTCTTTTACTTATTTGCTTACTTTTTTAGTTCCCACTTATGAATGAGGACATGTGGCATTTCTCTTTCTAGCCTGGCTTATTTCACTTAACATAATTTTCTCTAAGGTCATCCATGTTGTGGAGAATGGCAGAATTTCATTCTTTTTTATGGCAGAGTAGTATTCCATGACATATATATATACACCACATTTTCCTAATCCAGTCATCTGTTGATGGACATTTAGGTGGGTTCCAACTCTTGGATACTATAAATATAGCTGCAATAAACATGGGAGTGTACATATCCCTTTGAAGTGATGATTTCCATTCTTTTGGGTATATACCTAGAAGTGGGATTGCTGGATCATATGGCAGTTCTATCTGTAGTTGTTTGAGGAACCTCCATACTGTTCTCCATAATGGTTGCCCTATTTTACTCCAAAAGCACAGGCTACCAAAGGAAAAATAAACAAATGGGATTATATCAAACTAAAAAGCTTCTGCACAGCAAAAAAAAAACAATCAACAGAGTGAAAAGACAACCAACAGAGTGGGAGAAAATATTTG
>NW_007726516.1:597622-600082 GCF_000696425.1 Galeopterus variegatus
CCATTTCTCAAAGGAAGATATCCGAATGGCCAACAGACACATGAAAAAAAGCTCAACATCACTCAGCATTTGGGAAATACAAATTAAATACCTTATTCTTATCCATTATTTTTGTTTCCTAACTTTAATCATTTTTCAGTAGGAGGTTAAATAGTGAATAACTTAAACAGTTTAAAAATTAGCTGAGTATAACAAAATAATTTCCATACCTTCGTGAAATAGCAGCAAGGCAATTGTATATATCTTCTGGCTCAAGTATGTGTTATATTTTCCTCATAGATCTTAAAATTACTCAACAGAAGACCTTGAAAAAGTACATTTTTCAGTGTTTTTTCCAATTCCTGTGTGACAGGACATGATCCAGACTTTTGAGAAGTCAGTGATTAGATGAGGGGAGATCATGTTCTTGTGAAGTAGTCTGGAAGGCTGAATTAATACTATCAGATATTCCATTATCCAGGGGATCTTGCTTAACCTACTACAAATGTAGAACATCCCTTATGTTAGTAGTTACTTCCTGTGCTCAGCCTACTAAGACAAGAAGAGGCATGAGTTTGCAGGGAAGAGTCCAGTGTAAGTGTAGGAAAACAGATTTTCTAGTCAATTCAACTCAAGAAGCATTTACTGAATGCATTCAAGTACAGAGTACAGTTGAATCTGGGCATTATGGAGGACCCAAAGATTCAGCAGTTGAGTTTGCTGCCCATTAGAAGCTTACAGTCCTAGAGGTACTTAATATAAATCCAATTTTAATTATTCTATAAGGCAATATATAACAAATAATATGAAATGTACAGAGTGGAAGTTTGGAAAAGAAGAGACCACTTCCTGACATTGTATATGCAAATATAACCATCTTCTTACTCCATCTCTTAAAGCTCTTTTGTTTTCCCCAACACCTATTGTATCAACCCTAAGCTGCTTAGCATTACACATTTGATCCCCCATCAACTAAACTTGCCTACATTTCCATGTTAGCAAGTGTTCAACAAATGATTTTGAATAAATTAATGAATACCCATACCATTCTGTTTTTGCCATCACGCCTTTATATATGCTATTCTATCTATAAGAAATATCTTTTCTTAGCTGATTAACTTCTATGAACTCATTCTTCAAGGCTTATCTGCTCTAGGGGCTGGCCGGTTAGCTCAGTTAGTCAGAGTGTGATGGTGATAACACCAAGGTCCATGGTGTAATCCCTGTATTGGTTGGCTGTTCCTCCCCTACCCCCTCCCCCCCAAAAAAGACGACTTATCTGCTCCAACTTCTAACCTCAGATTTGTCATCTTTAAAAGGGAATACTAATAATATCTATCAGATCAGGTTGTTGTAAGGATTAAATTAGTTATTATAAATAAAGTACTTAGAACAGTACCTGGCATAAAATGAGCATTGTTATTATTAAGAGTTAACTATTACTTTTAAGTGCCCCAAAATATTGGCCACAACTGCAGAACTGTATGGTGGAGAGAGAGTCAATGAACTCTTTGTACAAGTGGAAACATTCAAAATAGAAGAATAAGCAGGTTTTTGTCAAGTAGCATTGGAGGTAAACTGTAGAGGGAAAGTCATTACAGAAGGTTGGAGTCAGGGAGGGTATGGCACTGGGACATTTGGCTTTCTACCCCTTTCCCCCACCCCCCACACTGTCAACAGAGAGTCAAGTCCTAGCATATATTTTGGAAAGCATTCCTCCTGCAAGTTTAATTCCCTTCTCTTTTACTGTCTTCCAGTATCTTCCATGGGAGCCAATAAAATGGTGAGATAAAAAGAAATTGCAGGTTTGTAGTGTTGACTGAAAAAGGCCATAAACAGCAAGTTCTCTAGGTAGACTCCTCACTAATTGTAAGCCAGGAAAATTTTATAATAAATGCACCTAAGTCAATATCTGTAGTAGAATATTATGGAATTAAATGAAATTCTTCTCTGGGCTTATTGCTAATGTACACATACACACCACCACCACCAACCACAGTTCCTTAAGTTCTGTAAGAGATTTTGAAGGAGGTAAATTACACAGGTATAATAAAAAATACATGCGAAGCTGATTTTACAGATCGGATAAAACTCCTGCATTGACTCCTACTGTAAAATTGTCAACATTTAAAAAAATCATTCTGAAACCCCCAGTTCAGTGGAATGACAATTGTATCCCTGGCACTCATCTGAATACTTATCTAACCTCTTTCTTCTCCTGAGGGAGGAGTCAATTGAGAGAGAGTTGTGCTAAAGTGTAACTTCAGGGGGGTATTTTCTGTTTATGTGGCCCCAGATGGGAAAGATGAGAAACAGCATCCTGGAAGAGGTGCTGAGGGTGAAACCAGAATTGTATTATGTTCAAACTAGACTGTTAATCAGAGAATCTGATTGTGGGAATATGGGTCCAAATGAGGACAACAGGTGAAAGACACAGCAACACCAAGAGTGAGAGGCAAACAAATAGGTAAATGGAAGCTG
>NW_007726516.1:600967-606416 GCF_000696425.1 Galeopterus variegatus
ACAGGTGAAAGACACAGCAACACCAAGAGTGAGAGGCAAACAAATAGGTAAATGGAAGCTGATTTAACTCCAGAGATAGAATGTTGAGTATCAGTGAGGGCTGATGATACACTCCCAGCCTGATTAACATGAAGAAACTGGGCTTATTTAGAGGAATAGGAAGAGACAGACCCTGTTGGGCGTAAGGAAGTGAAACACCATTAACTCCCCTTGAGAAGCTCCTACTCAAGCAAATAAAAGAATTTCAATACAATGTGGTTTATTAAACATTCTTTGCTTTTCAAAATTCGATTGAGTTTCTGTATTAGACAGGCAGTTTTCTAGTGTGGCAGTGTGGCAGTGAATAGACAGATATGTTCCCTGTCCTGAAGGCTGTGTAGGAGTTAGCCAGGTAATGGAGTGGGGACAAGTCAGGACAGAAGAATATTCTTGGCAGAGGAAATGGCATGTTTATGAGGGCCTTGGGTAGGAGAGAATTTCTTATATTTTCCTCAAATGTTGGCCTTTAACTTCAGCATTTTCTTTAAGAAACATTCCATACATCCGGGGTCTTGGTTAGATTTCTCCCGACCTACTCCCATAGGACTCTGTGCTTCTCCCATTGTAGCTCTTAGTATGCTCGATTACAGTTGCTAATTTTCTGTCAGTTCTCCACTGTGAATGCTCTATTGGAAGGAACAACCTTCATTTTTATGTTATATCTCAAGTGCCTCGCTTGCTGGATGACACATAGACATTCAATAAATATTTGTTAAATGAACAGATAAATGACTAAATGAATGAACTCAGGGTCTGAAATGTGAAATTTCCTTTGGCCTTTAGTACCAGGGCGGTGGAAAGTAGAAGCAAAAGAAATGGAAGTCCTTGCCTTTCTATGCTTATTTTAGTCAAATTTTTGAAACAAAACAAGAAACTGTATTAATTCATATTGAATGTTTTCCTTGCCCTTGTCTTTCTCACCCCCATACCGTTATCCCCTACTTATATTACCCTTAAAAGCTGTTTTAATCCTCTTGGGAAAGAGTATATAAGAAGGGTATCATGATAAATTCAATTGTCAATTCCAGATATTCCAAACATTTAATTTAGTTTAATTTAATTTAATTGATTTAATAAATGTTTGTTGAACACCTCGTGTGTAAGACTTTATATAAAGTACTATGGAGATAAAAGGAAATATAAGAAGACTTAAGACCCTCAAAAGTACGTACTTTTAATTTTGTAGATATTTTTTCTAGATCTTCCATAGTCCTTTATATTTTATTTATTTATTTATTTTTACAGGACAGACTGTTTTTTCTTTCTCTTTTCTAATTATAAATGAAACATATTCTCATTGTAGATAATTTGAAAGCTACAGAAGTGTGAAAAAGCACAAAGAAATCTCCCATAATCCTGCCATCCAGAGGCAGCAACATTGTTCATTTTAGTATATTTTCTCCTAATCTTTTTCTTTTATTTATTTATTTATTTATTTTATTATGAATATTCATGAGATACAAAGCTGATTGTCACCCCTTGTGGCATGATGTGAGGGCCAGATTCATACTGGCAGCATACCTATTACCACAAATTGTACCCCATTTCCCCCACCCAATTATCCCCTCTTCCCTCCCTGTCCCCGTTCCCACTACACTTTGTAGTCCAAGGAATGTTCTCTCCCTCTGCAAGATGAATGCACTACTGTGGTCTTTCTTTCCTTCCTTCTTTCTCTCTTAGCTCCCACATATGATTGAGATCATGTGGTATTTATCCCTCTGTGCTTTGGTTATTTCACTCAACATACGTTTCTCCAGGCTCATCCATGTTGTTGCGAATGGGAGTATTTCATTCTTTTTTATGGCAGAGTCATATTCCATAGTGTATACATACTATACTTATTTATTTTTTATAGGAACATAGTTCATTGTACATATCTGTAGGGGTACAGGTTTTTGTTGTTGTTGTTGTTTTGCTGCAAGGTTTATGTGAGTTCTACATGGTGGTGCTTTGCTTCAATGAGTCTATTAAAGTGCTGAATGTGTGACCTTGTGTGACTGTCTCACAAAGTATTTTTCAATGAACCTTCTCTGCACCTATGGCCAAATCTGCCTATAATGGCATTTTCCAGCTCACATTCCAAACAAGAATTTCTGCGCGATATATGCCATAGTACATTGTCCTACTTTGTTTCACTGAATGAAGCTGAATTGTAAAAGGGGTACCTTGTGTGACTATCTATCATAGAGTTTTTCACTGAAGGTTTACTAAGCATACCCACTGATCTGGCTATAATGTCATTTTCCTGTACATGTTCCAAACAAGATCACTCAGTCTAGCTTACAACTGAATTGTGAAGCTTGACTATCTATCTTTCACAGAGGTTTTGGACGACTCTTCTCTTCACTTATCCCCAGTGATAGTTATAGTGGCATTTCCCGTACACGTTCCCAACAAGAATTTCTGCAAGATAGATGTGAGTTCTGCATTGTGCTATATATATATCGTTTCATGCATTATACTGAATTCTGAATGGGAACCTCCCGTATGTATCTTTCACATAGGTGTCTACCAATGTTGTCTTTTTTTAAATGTTTTGTTCTGTTTTCATTGATTATGAATATTCATGGGGTACAAAGCAAATTGTTAACCACTCGTGCCTGAAATGTGATGGACAGATCCATACTTTTAATTTTGTAGGTATATTTTTAAATCTTCCATAGTTACTTATATTTTATTTTTTTTGTTTTTTATTGGAATGTAGTTCATTGTACATATCTGTGGGGTACAGCTTTGAATACCAGTACCTGTGTGCAATATGTGGTGCTCTGATCAGGATAACTAGCATAGTCAACATTGTACAATGAAATTGATTTTCCTTTACCAATTCCTCCCTCACCCCTGTTTACTCCCCATTTCTCACCTCTGGTAACCTCAGTTCTGTTCTCTTCTTTCGAAATTTCAATCAGCATATTATTGTGATTGTTGTATCTTTCTTTCTTTTTTGCTTAATGGTTTTGTTTGTTTTTTTTTAGCTCCCACTTATAAGTGAGGACATGCAGTATTTCTCTTTCTGTGCCTGCCTTATTTCACTTAACAGAATTTTTTCTAAGTTCATCCATGTTACTGTGAATGGAAGTATTTCACTTTTTGTGTGTGTGCGTGGCAGAGTAATATTCTATTGTGTAAATATAACACATTTTCCTTATGCAGTCATCCAATGATGAACATTTAGGTAGGTTCCAATTCCTGGCTATTGTAAATAGAGCTGTAATAAGCTTGAGAGTACAAGTATCCCTTTAATGTAATGATTTTTGTTCCTTTGGGAGTATACCCAGCAGTGGAATTGCTGAATTTTATGGCAGTTTTATCTGTAGTTGTTTGAGGAAACCATACCGTTTTTCATAATGGCTGCACTAATATACAGTCCCACCAACAGTGTAGGTTTCCCCTTTCTCTGCATCCTCATCAGCATTTTTTATTCTCTGTCTTTTTAGTAATAGCCAGTCTACCTGGGGTGAGATGATATCTCAGTGTGGTTTTGATTTTCATTTCCTTGAAGCTGAGTGATCATGAACATTTTTTCATGTGTCTGGTGGTCATTTGTATACCTTCCTTTGAGAAATTCTTATTCAGCTCCTTTGCCCATTTTTTAATCAGGTTATTTGGTTTTTTAAAATTTTACTCTTAAGTTGTTTGAGTTCCTTGAATATTCTGGATATTAATTTTTTGTCGGATGCATAGTTAATAAATACATTCTTCTGCTCTGTAGGTTGTATTTTTCTCTGTTTTTTTTTTTTTGTCGTTGTTGTTGCTGTGCAGAATCTTTTTAGCTTGATATAATCCCAATGGTTTACTTTTCCTTTTGTTATCTGTGCTTTTGGGGTTGTATTCATCAAGTCTTTGCCCAGTTCTACTTCCTGACGGATTTCCCTATGTTTTCTTTTAGGAGTTTTATACTTCAGGATGTATACTTACGTTGTTAAGCTATTTGGAGTTGATTTGGGTATATAACAGGAGGTATGGCTCTAGTTTCATTCTTCTACATATGGATGTCCAGTTTTCTGAGCACCATTTATTGAAGAGGCAGTCTTTTCTCCATTCTATGTTCTTGGTGTCTTTGTCAAAGATCAGGTGACTATAAGTATGTGGGTTGATGTCTGGGTTCTCTATTCTGTTCCATTACTCCATGTGTCTGCTTTTATGCCAGTACCAGGCTGTTTTGGTTGCTCAAGCTTTGTAGTATAACTTGAAGTCAAGGTAGTTATGCCTCTGGCTATATATAGCCAGAGGCATAACTACCTTGACTTCAAGTTATACTACATATATACACATATATATATTTTGCCCAGGATTACTATTTGGGATCTTTTGTTGTTCCATATGAATGTCAGGGTTGTTTTTTTCTTTCTGTGGTGAATGTCATTTGTATTTTGAGGGGGATTGCATTGAATCTGTAGATCGCATTAGATAGTATGGACATTTTCACAATGTTAATTCTTCTCATCCAAGAGCATGGAATGTCTTTACATCTTTTTGTGTCCTCCTTAATTTATTTCAACAGTGATTTGTAGTACTCATTGTAGAGATCTTTCACTCCCTTGATTAACTTTATTCACAGATATTTTATTATTTTGGTGACTATTGCAAATGGATTAACTTTATTTCTTTTTCTGCTAGTTCATTGTTGAAGTATAAAAATGTTACTGATTTTTTTGTGTGTGTGTGTTGACTTTGTGTCCCGCAACTTCACAGAAATAGTTTATCAACTCTAAGATGTTTTTTTGGTAGCATCTTTAGGTTTTTTTATATACAGAATCATGTCATCTGCAAACAGGAACAATTTGACTTCATCATATCTGATNTAGAGATCTTTCACTCCCTTGATTAACTTTATTCACAGATATTTTATTATTTTGGTGACTATTGCAAATGGATTAACTTTATTTCTTTTTCTGCTAGTTCATTGTTGAAGTATAAAAATGTTACTGATTTTTTTGTGTGTGTGTGTTGACTTTGTGTCCCGCAACTTCACAGAAATAGTTTATCAACTCTAAGATGTTTTTTTGGTAGCATCTTTAGGTTTTTTTATATACAGAATCATGTCATCTGCAAACAGGAACAATTTGACTTCATCATATCTGATCTGGATGCCCTTTATTTCTTTCTCTTGCCTGATTGCTCTGGCTACTACTTCCAATATTTTGTTAAATAGGAGTGGTGAGAGTGGACATCCTTGTCTTGTTCCTGTTCTTGTGGGAAAAGGTTTCAGCTTTTCCCCATTCAGGCTGATGTTGGTGGTGGTTTTGTCATATGTGGCTTTTATTGTGTTGAGATAATTTCCTTCTATGCTTATTGGCTGAGAGTCTTTATCTTGAAGGGATGTTGAATTTTGTCAAATAAATTTTCAGCATCAGTTGAGATAATTGTATGGTTTTTGTCTTTGATTTTGATGATGTGGTGTATCACA
>NW_007726516.1:607123-607343 GCF_000696425.1 Galeopterus variegatus
CTTCAGTGGTGTCATATTTTCTTGTTTTTTACATTTCTAGTATTTCTATATTGGTGCCTAGTCATCCAGTAGAGCAGTTGCTTTTTCTAGTATTCTGGAGTAGGCATTGAAGAGAGAGAGGTCCTCTTGTAGATGTGTTTTATAATGACCATTGAGTGGGGTGTTTTAATATTCATCTGTGTAGATAAGGTAGCTTAATATCTGTATGGGTAATGGCCAA
>NW_007726516.1:607945-620241 GCF_000696425.1 Galeopterus variegatus
AATGCAGTGTTGTAATTGCATGTGAGTGCCTCCATGGCCTAGTCCCCAGGGCACTTAGTGATTCCTTGCTGAGGTTGGTGACACTGTGTTGGTTTGTTCAGGACATGGGCAAGCTCTTGAGTTCTCAGGGGAAGTAGCTTGGTGCCCTGTCACTCTTTGGCTGTGGTGGGTGACCCTGGGTGGTCCTGTTGGAACCCCATCGAGCTCCCCATGACCCTGATGGGAGCACTGGTGTATACTGGTGCTCCTCAATTTGAATGGGTGACCCTGGGCAGGTTTTCTTTTTCCTGTTTCCTACAGAGACTCCTCCTGGGACCTTGCTTCCCCTGTTTGGGGTTGGGTTGGTGGTGATTGGGAAATTTCTTCCTTACTCTGTTTGGCTATCCTGGGTTTCTGTACTCTCAGGGGTTCTGTGTTAGTCTCTCACCAGATGAAGGCAATCCCAAGGGCTGCATACATACGTACCACCCCCAGGTATACTACCATTTATAGCAGCGTAATTCCCCCTGTGGGTCTGGACACTTGGTAACAGGTCTGTGCTCACTCACCTCTTTCCCTGGGCGGCTCCACTGGTGATTCCCCTTCTGTCTATGCTGATGAGTGTTCAGCGGGTTGCCTATAAGGCAATGGTGGTTGCTGGTATGGCAGTGAACTGTCTTTGCAGTGGCAGTTGCTGTGGCAGTGGCTGTTGTGGACCACCTGCTCACCACTCTTTTCTGTGGCAATGGCAGGGAGTGCTGCTGCCAGCAGGGTGGCTGGTACTCTGGTGCCATTAGTTGGGGCTGGCTGGTAGGTAAGGCCACTTCCCAGGGTCTGCAAGATGACCATGTGTGCTGGTGCTGTAGTCGGAACTCTAATTTTTAATGTATTTTTTGGACGCTTGAAAAGTGAATAATTATGTTTAAGTGAGATTTTTGCTAATTAATGTCATTTCCATTTTTTACCTAAAATTTGAAAGTTGGACATGGTGGAGGTCCCATCTTATTTTCAAATATGATGTTTCTATAAACAAAAATGAGTGATAACATAAAAAGATATATTTTTGGTTCAAAGTAACAAGACCCAACTTTATGCTTAGATCAAACCAAAAGACATGTATTATATAAACACAGATGTGAATAATGGAACTCAAGGGCAGAATTGACCCTTAGAAATAGAATGGAACCAAGAAATAAGAAAACATTTTCATATATCTATTGAAGAGCCCATTCCAGGTAAAAATGCATTGCTTCCATTCCAAAATTCCAAGAGAGAGAATCTGATAGGCCAGCTCAGTTCAGATGTGGACTGAATTTGGATTCTCCTAGAAGTAGGACCTGACAATGATTTGAGTACAAATAGGTTATTCGGGGTGGTGCAAGAAACACCAGGAGGCACATGGGCATGTGTAACAAGGAAGAAAAGGCGTTATCAAGCCAGCTCTCACTGACAGAAACTGGGAAACTGAAAAATCCCCAGTAGAACTCACAGCTCAGTGTCCAATAAAGGACGAGCCAGCTCTCACTGACAGAAACTGGGAAACTGAAAAATCCCCAGTAGAACTCACAGCTCAGTGATATCCCATTCAAAGAGCAAGAGACCAATTACACATCAACTCCTGTCGTCATTGGTTGATGGCCATTATTAGGGGGCAATTATCTTCTAGTACTTCTAGCTTGCTGTGCACTTAAGAGAATAATCTTCTTCAGCTTCGGAGAAAATCCTCAGGCAAAGAGATGCTGAAACTGGCAATTAGATGTTGGTGGTACATATCCTCTTGCCATTAGCACATCAGTATGTACCATCATCAGCTGTCAGCTGAGAAAGAATTGTAGCACCTGGTATTAAACATGCAATTCTCATTCATCTAACAAATATTCAACAGTTATTGAGAGCCATGCCCTTAATGGTAGGTACAGGACTGCAAAGAATAGTAAGTTACTCTCCCTGTAACTCGGGTACTGATAGTCTCACAGAAGAGATAGGCAAAAAATAATTTAAATACCGAGTAAAAAGTACAGTAATGGAGGTGTGTATAATGTGCTGTGGGAATGCTGCTAACTCACTGAGGAGAATGCTGCATAAGAGGCACAGATCGTCACATCCCGATTAGCAGCAGAGATTAAAGAGCTGATTGTGTCTGAAGCACTTGTTTGCCAGGTTGTTTTTCTCTTCCCTAAGGAGAGGCAAACCCCAGACTATTGGTAAACATGTAGTATTTAGTAATGAAGCCAATTTACTAAATGGCTTATGGAGACTGTTTTCTTCTGAGTGTGCCCTTTCCTTTGGATAGATCTCTGAAAGGGCAGACAGCCTGACAAGCCCATTAGAAGAAACAGGAAGCTGAAGCTGAACCTTTATCAAAACTAGGACAGTGAGTTTGCATGGAAGCCCTGGACAGAGACAGTGAGACCACCACTGAGAGATTCATTACCTCGAGAATGAAGTCCCAGGAGCAAGAAAGTAAAGCTTACCATGAACATGCATGTACTATTTTGGCCACTATTAATCCTCTTGGAAGAGAGGAAATTGGTGCAATGCCCAGGATTCTAAACTGAAATACCTTTTATAAAATATTGTATTAGAAATGGCAACTAATTTTAAAAAGCTTAGAAGAAACAAAACCAATGATTCTTCGTTCATGTGAATAGTCCTTTGCATCACAAATGTACTGCACTCTAGCAGTACCTTGAACAGAAAGAAATATACCTATTAAAGGTGTAATTTTACAGAACCTGTAGTTTCTACAAGGGAAGTTTGGAAAATATTTAGAAAAGATACCTGAATCCCTATATATATTTTTTCCCAAGGATAATTACTATCTTGACTGAACCTACTAGAATTAAAAATGATCACTTCTTTCCAGAATCCCCAGTAGCATATGGAGAAATGTTCATGCTGCAATAGGGAAAATATTGCTATCCATCATTATGCCTATCTCTTCAAAAAAGGATGATCTTTTTACTATGGGCACTTTTGCTCTTGAGTGAACAAATTATTTTATTGCAGGTGGTCCATGATTCCCAATAACTGCCCTCAAAACATTTGTTTTCAGAATCAGTTAACTGAGTTTCTAGCATTGTTTGATTTAAATGAAAAGAAAGGGATTATCATAAATGCTAAGATCTCACAATGAACTGTGGCTGGACAGACTATGATACTATGATATTATTGTGATAATTATGTTATTACTTACAATTACCACTGGTTCTGATTAAGAACTCACCATAAATTAACATTTACCAAATCCAGTCCAGGCCAACCTGTTTTATGCTGCCTTAATTAACATCCTGCATAGCTTTATACTGATTATACTGTTTCACATTTCTTCTCCTTTAGCCTAAAAGCTTCTCAAAGACCGAGGCAATGTCAGTCTTACTCATATCTGTATCTTCAGATGCTAATCTGACATCTAGCAATAGTTGTTACTTAATTTTAGAATATATGAATGAATGAATACATAAATAAATAAATAGATTTATGTATTTTGTAGAAAAGCGGCCTTTAGGAGTTATGTCACTTAGTAAATCTACATGACCTTGTGCACAAAGGTTTCCAACTCCTCATCTATGAAATGTGAGTATGGTTTCCTTCCACATTCACAGGGTTATGTAAATATTAATTTGAATCAGAACATGAAAACATTTTGTAAACTAAACAGCATAATATAATAGTATTGCCATTTGTGGAATATTTAAAATAATAGAATTTTGAATCATTGAAATGGCCTAGGGGAGAAGTCTGTAGGGTAAGAACAGAATGGATCAATATCAGAAGACAGTGTGCAGGAGAGTAAAACAATCAGAAAACACATTATAAAAGGAATCAGTTCAAACTTTTTTGAGTACCTACCATGTGCTTTCATTTGATGCAATCTCATTTAATTATCATGACAATTCAGGGATGCAGGGATATTATCTTTATTTTACAAATAACATAATTGAGGATAAGTAGCTTGATTCAGTTCTTATCTAAATGTTAGAGCCAAGATTCAGCCTAGGGTCAGACTAACAATTCCATAACTTCCTGTACAAAATCCAGATACATAGCTTGTTGTTACAATAAAAAATGATTCTGCATGGTTGTTCTGCATGGCTCCACAGGGCCCAAAGAAGGAAAGCTACAGAGGGAAAGAATTCAGATTAATTTAACTAAAAGGATCATTATTGGACTGCAAGAATATCCTCAGAGAATGAGGTACCTCTGGGTATAGTGAGTTCCTGTCACTGGTGATATTCAGTTTATAATCAGTGAACAATTGTCAAATATGTTGTGGCAATTACCCAAGCACTGGAATTGAGATGAGTAGATTATTTATAATATATTTTTAAGTCTTAGGGTTTAGTTGACTTCTGCTTGTCAGGCTAAAGGGAAATTCCCAAGGTATTAGAATAGGACACAGGCCCTTTTGGGTGAGACTTCATGGGCTTACTGATGTCACCAGGAGATCACCAGGCAGCAGGGGAGAGGGCTGGTTAACAGAACTCAGCTTTGCTTGGGAAGGCAGCATAGTTTTGAAACAACATGGTATAGTGGAAAACTGTGGGATTTGAAATCAAACAGACCTAGATTTAAAGCTACTTTCTGAGTGTTTCTGAGCTCTAGTTTCCACATTCTATGAAATGGTGTGAAACTAAGGGATTAAATGAGATAATGCATGTAAAGAGGTCAGTACATAGAAAGCTCTCAGGAACTGTTAGTAATTGAAATCATCATCATCACTATCATCATCTTCATTATCATTTCCTTGATAGAGAGGTGTGGTGCCTCTTTGGGGTTATCTTGCTCTGGAGTTGGTCAGCCTGAGGCAACATGGACTGAAAATACAGTCTTGTAGAGTGTTAGGGCTGAAGGGATTTTAGAGATTATCTAGATCAATGTTCCTCAGACTACCTGTGGTAAAAGGTGTGTGTTTTGTGTGTGTTTAAATTTACAATCTATTGCAGACCAATATTTCTGTAAAATGCATTAAAAATGAATTTTAGTAGAAAAATGAAATGGGGAAATAAAACAAAAACATATAAAATACAATCCCATTTTTTTTTTTATTTTTCGAAAGATATACAATTATTCTGCCAAATTGTAAAAATTTCTAAATGCTTACTCTCATTTTCAATACTTACTTTGTAGAAGATGTGAACCAGTTTGTAGACTAGCATCCATGCACAGGCCACACTCTAGGAGCACTGGTCTGGCTCATTTCTCCTATGCACAAAGGAAAAGAAGCTCAGAGGGGAGAAAAGCTTGCCCATTGTTACATAACAAACATTAGTTCTCTTCATTCATTATTATTTAGGATACCTAATGATTAGGCATGTCTGTAAAAAAGCTAAATACATATATCCAGTATCACGATTCCCCTAGGTGCTATAGGATAATGCCTCTACCACATATTTATCTCACTGGAAAATTATAAAAATTATTATATTATCTCTTATCAGTTTAAGTATTTGAGAGAAAATTAATGTTTGCTCCGAGAAGAGGGAAGAAAAATAGTGACTGCTATGTACCTGTTTTATATGTATTATGCTCTACACACAATATTTCATTTAGTTCTCATAACAAATCTCTAAGGTAAGTGATATTATTTACATTTTTCAAGAACCAGAGAGGTTAAGTACCTACACCAAAGGAACACAAGTAGAAAGTGGTAGAATTGCAAGTTCAGGTCTGTTTGACTACAGAGTCCTCTTTTCTCCATATTATTGTATAAACATGGTCAGTAGCTTGGTTATATTATGCTCTAGAAGGAAAATGCTCTCCTTAGTCATCATTTCTATTTAGAATTTATATAATATTTTGTGTCTGCAAGAGACTTTACAACCACTTATTAATTTCTTCTCCTATGTTGCTGTAACAAAGCCTTCCACAGAGACTAGAAAACAAAGGAATAGCAAGGTATTCTTTAATAATAATTATTAAAGGTTGGTTACAAATATATTCCACTTTAGAAATTTATGATGTTTTAAATTTTCATTTTTTTACTCTTTTTGGCAGAGTCCTTCATATTCCCAGCTTTACTCAATAGTACATATTAGCATATGTCTACACCTGCCTACTAGTCTACTTCAAACCACCATTATCTCTTGATTACGCTATGGGAATTGTTTCCTAACTGATNTTTTTTTTTATTTTTCGAAAGATATACAATTATTCTGCCAAATTGTAAAAATTTCTAAATGCTTACTCTCATTTTCAATACTTACTTTGTAGAAGATGTGAACCAGTTTGTAGACTAGCATCCATGCACAGGCCACACTCTAGGAGCACTGGTCTGGCTCATTTCTCCTATGCACAAAGGAAAAGAAGCTCAGAGGGGAGAAAAGCTTGCCCATTGTTACATAACAAACATTAGTTCTCTTCATTCATTATTATTTAGGATACCTAATGATTAGGCATGTCTGTAAAAAAGCTAAATACATATATCCAGTATCACGATTCCCCTAGGTGCTATAGGATAATGCCTCTACCACATATTTATCTCACTGGAAAATTATAAAAATTATTATATTATCTCTTATCAGTTTAAGTATTTGAGAGAAAATTAATGTTTGCTCCGAGAAGAGGGAAGAAAAATAGTGACTGCTATGTACCTGTTTTATATGTATTATGCTCTACACACAATATTTCATTTAGTTCTCATAACAAATCTCTAAGGTAAGTGATATTATTTACATTTTTCAAGAACCAGAGAGGTTAAGTACCTACACCAAAGGAACACAAGTAGAAAGTGGTAGAATTGCAAGTTCAGGTCTGTTTGACTACAGAGTCCTCTTTTCTCCATATTATTGTATAAACATGGTCAGTAGCTTGGTTATATTATGCTCTAGAAGGAAAATGCTCTCCTTAGTCATCATTTCTATTTAGAATTTATATAATATTTTGTGTCTGCAAGAGACTTTACAACCACTTATTAATTTCTTCTCCTATGTTGCTGTAACAAAGCCTTCCACAGAGACTAGAAAACAAAGGAATAGCAAGGTATTCTTTAATAATAATTATTAAAGGTTGGTTACAAATATATTCCACTTTAGAAATTTATGATGTTTTAAATTTTCATTTTTTTACTCTTTTTGGCAGAGTCCTTCATATTCCCAGCTTTACTCAATAGTACATATTAGCATTTTGTACCCTGACCACCATACATGTTTCCTAATTATTTTCACAAGCTTTTTGGCAATAATGTAAACTGATGAAGTGTGCCATCATTCTATTTAAAGTGATGTTTGCATATATAATAAAAAATTAATATTTTTGTCCCAAATTATAGTTTCAAAAGGAACAATAAGCTTACACTTTGATATATTGGCTAATCTACATGATTCTCACACTAAAAGTGACTTTGTGTTTTTACTCTAGCTTATATATTGAAAATTGGTCAGTTTATTTTGTTGTTGTTGTTGTTGTTGTTTTAAGACATTTTTCACAATAATATCTGTTGACCAACTCTAGCTAGTCTGGGTAAAGGATATATGATGAAAATCTCAATAAATGAGATGAAGTGTACAGAACCATAGACCCAGGCCAGAAATTGGCATAGGTGATCAGCAACATTTAGCCCGTTAATAAAGAAAGAATGAACATATAACAGATGTACAAGTATTGTAAAGATTATCAAGATATGAAAATGCATTTTTTTCTAACACTCAACAAGCATGCAAACATACATCCATTTATGAGACATTCAGCAGACATTTACTGAGCATTATATGATCCATATGCTGTGTAGAACTTATTTAGGATCAAAGTTGTTTTCTGACCCAAAATGAATTCGTGATTAACTACACCTTCCAAAACATTCACTTTGACATCTAGGAATCTTCCAGTGTTTTCAAACTTACATTTTTTGACTTGATGTTATTTTAAATCTAGCTTGCTGCTATGGCCTTGAATTTAATAGCGAAAGACATGTAGAAGTTACACAGATTAGAGATTTTTAAGCCAAGTATATTATTTTCTCACAACATCCCGTGAATTATCTAAGACTTCTATTTTGTTAACTTTTTAGACTATTGTTTAGAGCATTTTAAATTTCACAGCAAAATTAAGAGGAAAGTACAGAGATTTCCCATATACCTCTCACCCCACCCATGCTTAGCTTCCCACACTATCAACATCCCCCACCAGAGTGGTACATTTGTTACAACTGATGAACCCACATCCACACATCATAATCACTCAAGTCCATCATTTACATTAAGGTTCACTCTTAGTGCTGTACATTCTATGGGTTTTGACAAATGTGTAATGACATGTATCCATCATCATAGCATCATAGAAAGTATTTTCACCACCCTAAAAATCCTCTGTGCTCTGCCCCAGCCTCCCAACTCCTGGCTACCACTGATTTTTTTAGTGTCTCCATAGTTTTGCTATTGTATCGATTTTTACATACAGGATCCTAATTAACAAAATTCTTAAAATAATGTCTCTATAAAACATATATTGTACTATTTATTCAAAACATTTCCTAAGTTTCAGGAGATTTTCCACAATTCATAATATGTAATTGCTTTTTATCTGTTTAGTAGGATCATTTACTCAAACATTTCTAGATTATTTCATTCAACTTTGAAAACAGAATTGGGTAGGTAAGTTCAATGCCTTAAAAGGGTGCTGTTCAAGTTACCTCATTTCCTCTCCCTACTCATCCTTCCTGTCACGAAATAACATAATATTTGTATAGTGCCTTAGAATTTATAAAGATATTCTATATCCACTCACTTTAATATTCAAAATAATGTTTGCTGCTTAATATGATCATTATCTTCATTTTATTTATCCCCTCCCATTATTTTGACCTCCCATTAAGCAAAGCTCATCAAAGGAGTAGTCTATATGCAAAGTCTCCATTCCCCACCTTTCATTCTTTCCTCCACCCATTTTAGTTAGGCTTTGCTCCCTGCCATGACACTGTAGCAGCTTTAGTCAGTCCCTCATAATGTCCAGTTGCAAAATGCATTGATCAGTTCTTAGTCCTCATCTTTCTTCACCTCTCAGCAATACAGTACATAGTTGATCACTTATTATTTTTTAAAATATTTCCTTCACCTGGCTCTATTACAATGAATTCTGACTTACTGCCAGTAGGCCACTCTTTCTCAATCTCTTTTGTTGACATTTTCCTATTTTTCCAGTCTCTAAGTTTTGCTGTTGACCAGGGCTTTGTCTTGGAATCTCTTCTCTTCTCTAGTGATGCTCATTCACTCCGTCAAGCCAGTTCTATGACTTTAAATTACTTCAATAATTTACATGTTCTTCTGACTCCCAAAATTCTTTCTCCATTTCCTCCCTCTCCCTTGACTTCCTAAGTGAATATTTTGCCATGTATTCAAAATCTCTGCTTGGGCCTCTAGTAGTAACATCAAACTTATGTAAAAACCAAACTCTATTTTCCTCACCCCCAGCATGTTCCAGGCCAAAAACATAGACTTAGTCTCTTACTACTTGTGTCCCTCTGAGCCTACATTCAACCTACTAGCAAATTCTGTAGGGTCTATGTTCAAAGTATGCCAAATCTGGTTACTTCTCACCGCTGCTACTGCTGTTCATATGTCTACACCTGCCTACTAGTCTACTTCAAACCACCATTATCTCTTGATTACGCTATGGGAATTGTTTCCTAACTGATCTCCCTGTTTCCAATCCTTTTTCTATCCAGTCACATATCCATCCAGCAGCTGGAAAGATCAATTTTAAAAGGGAAATAAGCTTCAGTAGCTTTCTGGCACACTCAGAATAACCCACCTTTCTCCTCTCTTTTCTTGTTTTAACTACACTGGCATTTTTACTGTTTCTTGAACAAATCAAGTTCATTCTTACCTAAGAATCTTGGAATAACTGTTGACTTACTTGCTCATAACTTCTAGTGGGGAAAAAAAAAGCTCATTTTCTGCTTACATATTTTTTCCTCAGAAAGGCCTCCCTAAGTGCCTTATTTTTTAAAATAGCCCATACACATCTCAACATTCTCTCTCCTTACTGTGCTTTAGTTAAGAATGTTCCCCCCCCCCCGACACACAGGACTTATTTCTATCTGATATCTTGTGTGAATGGTTACAGCTGTGTAGTTTATCTGTTTCTTCCATTAGAATATAAGCCCTGTGGAAGATGGGACTTTGTCCTCCTTACTACTATATTCACAGCACCTAGAACAGTGTCAAGCCAACAGTAGGTTCTCAGTAAATATACTTGAGTTAATGAAAAAAAAGTGAAGAGATTAAGTGATCCAAGGCTGGCGAATCAGGCTAGTAATAGGGAAAGAACTTGAACTCAAGCTACCTAATTCTAAATCCCTAGCTTTCTCTACCTACATCAGACTGCCCTTCTGTTGAATCAGGCCATCGAAAATTTGAGTGTCTGGATATTTCCCTGTAATCAGCCATCCCCCACCTGCCAATAGTTCAGCCAAGATACTACCTATTACCTCCCTTTTGGAAAAGAATGTAGTGTGAAATAGTCTACAACTCGCTGAAAACAAAGTTGAGGAAAGCTACTGCATCCTCCATGCCTGTAGCCTACCACTCAAATCAAAGAAAGAAAAATCAATTCATCTAATTTTTTTGCAAACCATGTTTTTGTTTGTTTGTATTTTTCCTGCCTGCCTGGTATTCTAATCTCTTCTAAGCAGATAATCTCAAACACGATGTTGCTACACATTATTGCATTGTGATCAATTGTAATTTGATGATAATTATGAAGTACTTATTTTATTTACTTAAAAAACAAATTGTAGTCTATTCAAGAATATTAATAAAATAAAGCTCTTTTTACTTTCTATGTGCATTCTTGAGCTTAGGGTTTAGAGAATTGCATGTAACCATAACGGATGTTTGCTGTGCTGCAGCAAAATATCTGGGGGTGGTGGAGAAGGGGGTGGAGGGAGGGTTGGGGACCATGAAATCCTGGATCTGTGTGAATTGTGACTCCTTCCATGTATGTCACAGCACAGAGAAAGAGGAGATTAGAACTATTGTTCCAAGCTACTTTTTATTTGTATGAGACTCTCTCCAGGATATAATTGATTGCCTGGTCAGAGTTTCTCCCTTCTTTTAAAAGTGGGGTACCTATTCCAAACTTGGCCTTTGCACTCCCTAATTCTCGTAAACAATGCCTACTGTTTTTACAATAACAATAAGCACTGTCAACTTCTTGCTGCTTGAAATATTAGGCAAGGAATGTACAAAACCTTTGTGAACCTCAGTTTCTTCAGATAAAAAATGAAGACAATTATATACAAATCTCATAGTTGTTCTTTCAGAGATTAAGTGAGATAAAGTACATGTGCTGATTAGAGCAGTGCTTGACCCAGGTGCTTAGTTAGTGTTAGTGCTATACCTTCTCCCCACAGTCCTTTTGATTCTTCCTTTCTGAATTGTAACATTGAGTCTGCATACTCTTCCCTCCAGAATGCAGTTGTGATATAAAAGCTGAACATGGATTTGCCATCAATTTTTCTGAGTGCAAAAACTTCAGCTACTTAATTGTCCTATTTTTTCTAATGACCCACTCCATTATTTTTTTTTTTCTCAGTACTATCTCTGCCATCAGTTAAATACATTACCAGTAACAGGAAAATTCTTGGCATAATTGGATACCACAGTGCTCCTTTTGAGTCTTATAATCACTGTATTTCTCAATTATCCAATCCAGAAACCACTGAGAAGTGTTAATTAGTTACTAAGAGCAAATTGGATTACCTTAGGGATTTTTTTCTTAACAACCATTTTACACTCAATCAGGTGGTAAGGCCATAAATTATACATATCATCCTAATATCTGGTCCAAGTGTGATTTGAAGTTCTTGACTTTCTATGGTTTGACATTCAAGTTTGCATCTTTATAAAGTTATTTAAAAGTACTCTGTGTTCTTAGAAAGCACCCTTATTGGTATAATAGAGTTGGGAAATGTTGATGATTATGATAGCCAGATTCAGAAATTTACATTCTGTGGGCAGAGTTAATTCTGTCATGAACTTAAGAGTATGATATGGTATGGTTGTTTTTTAAATAACTTTTTAAAAACATCTTTATTGAGAAATAATTTATAAATGATAGTTTTTTTTACATCCTGAAACAATAAAACTTGTTAAAGAAAACATAAGGAAATGCCTGCTTAGCTCTTTTGCCCATTTTTTGATTGGGTTGCTTGTTTTTTTCTTGAAAAAATAATTTATAAATGATAGTTTTTTTTACATCCTGAAACAATAAAACTTGTTAAAGAAAACATAAGGAAATGCCTGCTTAGCTCTTTTGGCCATTTTTTGATTGGGTTGCTTGTTTTTTTCTTGAAAAGTTGTTTGAGTTCTTTATATATT
>NW_007726516.1:621415-621698 GCF_000696425.1 Galeopterus variegatus
AACTGGGTGATTTATAAAGAAAACAAAATTTATTGCTTACTGTTTTGGAGGCTGGAAAGTCTGAAGTCTAGAGAACACAGTTGGTGAGTGTTTTCTTTGGTGGTGATGGAGGGTATTATGACATTGCAAGATGATGGAAGCAGAGAGAGAGAGAGAGAGAGCACCTTATCACCTCTCCTTTCAAAGCCCTCAGAACCATGCCCATGACCACCATTAAACCATCAACTTAAACACTTCTTCAAGGACGCCCCTTTCTTTTTTTTTTTTTTTTTTTTTTTTTTTT
>NW_007726516.1:621708-633840 GCF_000696425.1 Galeopterus variegatus
GGTATGGAGGTTCCTCAAACAATTACAGATAGATCTACCATGTGACCCAGCTATTCTACTGCTGGGAATATACCTAGAGGAATGAGAAAAGTTTTAAACAAAGCTTTGAGCAAAGATATTTTTCTTTAAACTCAGCATCAGAAAATGTGTACTGACCTATGCCACACCTGATCCCAAATCTTAACGTTGTGGTGGGATCTAGACTTGGAACATCCGACCTCAAACCTCACTCTTCCTCTTCCTGGCTGTGTGTTCTTAGATAAATAAATTGAACTAAATAAATCTTCACTTTACAATTCATTTAACAAATATTTACTGAAAACTTACCTATGCTAGGCACTCTTGTAGGTATTTTGGATAAAACAGTGAGCAAGACAAGCAATAGTCCATGCCCTTGTAAAAATTCTGGCTTACACTGATTGAATATTGGGACATGCCCAGTGTAGTTCTAAACATGTAGTGGAAATAAACAGCAGGGGAAATGCAAAGAAACAGATTAACTTTCTGCTAGAGAGGAACTCACTCTTAAGCCTTAATTTCCTTAGTTTTAAAATAAAAAGTATACAAATATGTATATCCTACGGTTGCTATGAGGGTTTTACATGTAAGTTTTAATCAAGTCTGGTCATTGATTCAGCTGAGAAGTATGGAAGCTGTGTTTCCACTATGACTGTGTAAAACCTTTTTTTTTTTTTTTAATGGGGAAGAGTTTGCCAATGCATGGGCAAAATCCTAGAGTGAAGGAAGAACAGGTTTACTCAAAAAACAATAAAAATTCTAGTTGACAGAAAGTGGTGAACATGTAAGAGAATAGTGGGTTACAAAGCTTGAAAAATCATCTCAAGTACTCCTCTACTATCTCTCTTTTAAGCTAATGAAATTCTGCCACAAATTTTTCCTACCTTCCCTGAAGGAAGATGATCTTTTTTTGACCTTCCATAAACATTTTAGAAGCCAAATATAATACAGGAGAGAACACTGAGTTAACAAAGGACCCAGTAACCAAATGTGCAAAGATGACTTACAGTCTCTTATAGCCTTTTCTTCTTCACTGTATTCCAAGAATCGTATTGACCTCACCTCTCAGGAATAAAGGGCCAAGATTTATTTATGCTTTAGGTCACTTATAGAAGGCTATATACAAATAAATTAATAAATTCTTCTTCACTGTATTCCAAGAATCGTATTGACCTCACCTCTCAGGAATAAAGAGCCAAGATTTATTTATGCTTTAGGTCACTTATAGAAGGCTATATACAAATAAATTAATAAATAAGCTGATGAATATATAGTATACTTACTTTTATATTCCCTGATAGTACATAGGAGAGGCTCAGTAAGAGGTTATTAGATAAATACACTTGTAAATGCATGCCCATCTCTCAGAAGAAAGGAGATGAAGAACATAAAATTTTACAGTGCTGTGCAAATGAAAATGTTAATTACCACCTCACTGTTCTAAACTTATCATTATAATTATTGGTATAGATGCTTTGTTCAACATACATATGTGATTACGAGCTATCTGATAGTAATGCCAAATCCTCATCTCTGGTTCATTAATGTCTATTATTCAGGACACAGTGAAGGCCAGTTGGCTCGTTGGGGGCTACAACAGAAGCTGTTGGATAATCTAATAGCTAGGCCTCTTGCAAGCTCCTATTCTCTAAATAAGAGAGCAGGTTTTCTCACACATGATTTTGTGTCATGGGATCCAAACAGGAGAGCTCTGCAGCTGCACAGCCTGAGAGCAGATGTTACCCTGTCAGGTGTCTTTGATTCTGCTCAAGAAACCACAGGAAGCTGGTTGCAGACAAATCATCAGCACTGCTGGAACAGGGGGAATGGCAGCCTACACTGTGTGCTCACAGAGGAGACATGGCATTCAGCCACATAGAAGGGAAAATGACTAGGGCTGATGTAGAAGTACAAATAAGTGGGACCTGGCTGTTGTCTACTTATAGTTTGTTACAGAACTTCTTCCACTCTGCTTTGTAGTAGAGTTGACTCTTGAAATATCTGTGTCATTTATTCAATTAAAAACCTTTTGATGACAAGGAACACATTCTAACCATTTAGGATAGCCACCCAGCTCCTAAATTAGTGCATATAAGAAGGATGTGCCATAAAATATTTTTAGATTTTAATTATTTGAACTAAACTAATACCTAGGGACACTAGGAATGGAGGAAAAAAGGCAGCCAGTGAGACCTGAATTGATATTTATTGAGTAACTTAGTGCAAGGAAAAGTATTCTTATATTACATTATTTCATTTTATTTTATAGCAATACTATATGTTAAGTAATACCATTCTTATTTTAATGTAAAGTGAATGGGACAGCTAAATAAATTTCCCAAGGTCACATATCTAGTGTATTACAGAACTGGAATTCAAATCCATATTTGTCTGACAACAAAGCCCAGGCTTTTTCTTTTGCCTCAAAATTACTGGATTGTTTTTTTTTTGGTATAATTTCTGAAATTTAGTTTTATTATGGTAAATGCATTTTTACTGCAACTTCAATATGATCATGTGCACAGATTGTATGAATATGTGTGAATAATCATATGACTTAAAAATCATGTCACTATTTCTGTTAATAGGCATGGTTTCCTATTTAAAAAGGGAATTGAATTCACCATTATAGCTTTTGGGAACACATTTGGCTGCCTATCCAGCATTCATTTGCTGGATGGTATTTATTCTTCCATCAAAAAAACCCATGTGCCTTAGGAGAAACATGACCTACTCAAGCTCCAAGGAGTTGGCCTGACTTCTCTAAGGTTAATCCCACACCCTTTGACAGTTTTTGGCTCTAGACTGGTCATGTGGTCCATTTGGGGTCTATAAAATTCAAGGAGGAATTTCCATGGGGTTTTTGGAAAAAGTTATACTTGATATTATGAGATATCTTCTGGATGCCAGCCTTCTTTCTTCTGCACTCTGCTGTTCCTGAAAGTGAAGTCCAAAACTACTATAGACATAATGCTACCAGCCTGAGGGTACAACATCACTACACAGAGGAAGGCCAGGCCAAAAGATTGGCGAGGAAGTGGACCTGAACCCTTTGGATTAAGTTGACCTTAATGCTTGTGGCCAAAGAATTTACTTATTGTTTAAGCAAGTTGGGTTTTCTGATCTTGCAACCCAAAGATCAAAATACCCTGAATGCCCAGACAGGAAATAAGTGATAAATTTGATCCATTTTGTTAGATCACATCATCATCTCTTATATGTCATTTTATGATTAATAACTTATTGGAATCTACCTTCTCTCATCAAGTCCTTTTCATTTAGCCTCATTTTACAGATGCAGAATCTGAGTCTTAGAGTTAAGTGACTTGTCCAAGGCTACAGTCTGACTAAATAACTTGAACCTTGGGTTTCTAACTTCAAAATTACAATCCCATGCATTTTAATCTCATCTAAACTAAGCTGAAATAAAGAGCATGGGCAGAGTTAAGTTTGTTGCTAATTAATAATGTAAAATAATAGAATTTATTAATTGTTGCCTTTATTCGATAGTAAAGAATTATTTTGAAGCATCAGTTTCTGGAATACAATAAACAGATTGGCTGGGTCTGTTCTTGTCTTTTTTCTTTCCTCTTCTCATTTTCTTTTCTTTTTCTTTTCTCCTCTTTCCTCACAGAATTGTGTTCATTCTCAAAGCTTGACTAAGCACTCTTCCTCTGAGTTCCCAGTAACCCTCTGGCCACAACTATCAACCTATTTAACGTGTTATTATAATTATCTGTTTCCTGTCTATCTCAATCACAATCTAAGCTACCCGAGAGCAGAGATGGTATCTCGCCATTTCTGTATAATCCACTTCCAGAACATAGTAATCAGTCAGTTCGTGTTTATAGACCTGAACTGTGCTTCAGCAATCCACCTGGAATTTTTGAGAAGCAGTCATTTTGTATAGCTAAGTTTTGTAGATAGCTAAGGGCTAAATATTTTAAGTAAACAAACTTTTACATTTCAATTGATTTCAGTTCATTTCTGAATGAGAATCTTTATTAAACTTAGTGCATAATTTTACATTTTCTTAAAGCTTAGGTGATACAGTTTAGCCATTTCATATAATGATGTCCTGCCTTAGAAATTACTTGTGTTACAACCATTTACCTTATGATGGCTGATCCATAATCTCTGTTATTCTTTAATTCATATAGCTACTGTTCATATCTTACTTCACCCTTCCTTGTTCTCTTTATAATTGCTTGCAGAGGTTCTCTACCAGTTTTATGTTTATATTTTGACTCTAATACGGACTTGAGATTCAATATGAACTGCATTAGTCTGTTTCTGTTGCTTATAACATAATACCTGAAACTGGGTGATTTATAAAGAAAACAAAATTTATTGCTTACTGTTTTGGAGGCTGGAAAGTCCGAAGTCTAGAGAACACAGTTGGTGAGTGTTTTCTTTGGTGGTGATGGAGGGTATTATGACATTGCAAGATGATGGAAGCAGAGAGAGAGAGAGAGAGCACCTTATCACCTCTCCTTTTAAAGCCCTCAGAACCACGCCCATGACCACCATTAAACCATCAACTTAATCACTTCTTCAAGGACGCACCTTTCAATTACCATAATATGACTTCTCATCCTCTTAACAGTGTCACAGTGGGGACCAAGCCTCCAACACATTAAACTTTGGTGGGGACACAATTCAATCCACTGCATTAACCTTATGGACAAATTATACATAAAGTAAAAATACATTGTTTCTGAGTACAGGCCTAAAAGCTGCCTGTTTTCGTAGATTCTAGAACAGTAAACTCTAATAGATGAACTTTGGGTATATATATATTGGAATTTTCAGAGTTTTTAATTGTTTTCTCTATTTCTAGTTTTGAGTGTTTGAGCAAATAATCTTTGTGGAGACCTGATTTTTCAAAAGATGAGGAGGCTGTTTCATAGACGTGATTTGTCCTTTTTATTTGTTTTTTGTTTGTCTCCTTTTAACTTCAGTAATTTAAAGAAATGTCCTCCTGTTTAGTAGCTCCCTTTCCTGAAAATGCAGGTGCGCTTTCCAGGGTTACCCCCTCAGACTTACTGATTTGTCTTTCTTCTCAATTTGTTTTCTATTTGTATCTGGCTGTGAGAGGTATTTTTTTCCAAAAATTGAGAGGACAAATATGCAAATATTAGCTCAGGTGGGAACTTGACTTTGCTCTTGAATGTCTTATTTTAGCTTAGTATTGCAATTTTAAAATAGATTTAAATATGTTCAGAATTTTTATAGAAAAGTGTTATCTATTCCTTTTGAGGACATAGAACTGTAAATTCTCTAATTAGTACAGTCAGAACAGAAGAGTTCTTCCTAAAAAGCTGTATTCACACAGGAGGAGTTGCATAAAACATTCTTCAGTTACATTCTTAGAATTTCTTTCATGTTGAAATTTGCTACAGCATCGTACACAAGAAAGAACATTCAAGAAGGTGTCACAAGGTCTATATTTTGCAGCCCCAGCTGCACCTCAAATGCATTGTGCAAGAGTTAAAAGGTTTGCTCAGTCTTAGCTATTTCTCTGTGTAGAAATTACATATTGTCTGATATACGGAGAATATGATTCAATTCACTTTCTCACAATTAAATAGATTTAATAGCTCATAGAGAATCTCCGGCCTCTGTCTTTGTTGCTGTTCAGTGTTCTTCTACGTATACAGTGACGACACATGAAATCTAAACTCCTTGCCTGCATAAAATCTATACAACCAACTTCTTGTTCCTTTCTCACAATTAAATAGATTTAATAGCTCATAGAGAATCTCCGGCCTCTGTCTTTGTTGCTATTCAGTGTTCTTCTACGTATACAGTGACGACACATGAAATCTAAACTCCTTGCCTGCATAAAATCTATACAACCAACTTCTTGTTCGATCACTTCCACCTAGAACCTTGTGATTTGACCACATGAAGTTTCTCCTCTTCCCTTGAGCATATTAGATTTTTTTGTCACATGCCTACGTGAAGCCCATCCTGACTTACCACATAGAAAATTCCTTCTCCTTCCCAAGACCCCAATCTACTGTCAAAGGCTTACTTGTTTTTCCCAGTTTGGATTAATTGCCAACCCATTGGTTTTCCCATAGCATTCTCATAGCATGCATACATTAACTGTCAACTCTCTTCTCACATTGTCATATAAATTACCTGTTTATGTAACTATATGTCTTCTCCAGTGTGTGAGTTCTTTACAAGGAGAGAGCGTGTTTTACTCATCTTTCTATCCTTAGCTTCTAGCCCAATATCTGAAATGTCATAGAACTCAACAAATGCTAAATGGATGGATAGGCTGATAGCTAAATAAGAATATAAGTAAATAGAAAAAAATCATTGTAAAAAAAGTAGATTATTCTAACTAAAGATGGTGGGTAGACTAAATGACCTCTTAAAGATCCCTTAAAGCTGTCAATCAATATACAATTTCTTCATCTTAGACATCTTTGAGTCACAACAGTGTTGATAGATGTGAATTTACTTTCCTGAAAGTTTTTGAGAGTAAGATAAACTGCTCAGTGCTAGAGAGTTTTAAAGGTAGCTTCTATTCAGAATGAACTCCAGGGCTGCATGAAGGATTTGCAGGTTAATAATAATACTCTGATGATCAGAAACATTACAGCCTTATTTGCAATGGTCATTTGAGTATTGGCCCCTGATATTCTACCTAATCTTATTTGATATTCACTTCTACTTTTTAAAAGAATTTATCAACATTGTGATACCTTTTTTCCTCCAAAGATATGATTTTATTTTCTGGGGAACATGATTTTGAGTATAGAAATATTTTACATAAGAGAAATAAATGTATCTTCTTTATGCATTCCTATTTGTGTTACATATACCTTATAAACAACAAAATATGCTTTTAGCTGAGAAAAATGTTATTAAAAATTATTTGTACTCTATTTTATTTACTTATTCATTTATTTGAATGATTGATTTGAATGATTAATTGGTTAAATAAACAATTCTTGAGCAGCAAGTGTGTGCCTACCATTGAACTAAGCACATATTAGTTGGAAAGATACTTATGTAAACAAAGAGTCTAAATCATAAACTGGGAGGCAGCACAGTGTAGTACAAAGAATGCAGGCTTTAGAACCATGAGTATGGCTCTGTATCTGTCACTTAAGTGATCCTGGACCAGCCTCAAACCTTTCTAATTGTTTCCAAGTTGGGAAAATGTCCTCAAGACGGTAGGGTACATTTCCTGTTTGTCTCATGTACTATTACATCCCAGGTACCTAACACAGTGCCCAGTCACATAACTTTTTTCTATGTGCTATATAGAAAAAAAAAATTCAAAGTCCAAAGTAACTTTGGGATAGGGGGTTGCTGTCTGAGTGGGAAGAGTCCACAAAGACTTCAAAGAGATGACTTTGAAGTTGATTCTTATTGACTTAATAGGATTTTCTGTACAATTATTATATAATGATGATAACAATGATGGTATTGATAATTATAAAAACAATAATAATAATACCAAGATATGCTTACTATATGCTAGACAGTGCTTTAGGAAATTTTATACATTAAATTATTTAGATCTCTGAAGATTTTAAGATAAGCACTTTTCTAATCCTCTTTTGACATACGAAGATACTAAGGCACAGAGACTTTAATATATTTGCACAAAGACACTTACCCAGTGGAGGAGCCTGAATTCGAACATAAGCAGTATGATTGCTTTTTGCTCTCAACTGTCAGCACCTTCTTTCTCTCTCTCTCTCTCTCCCCCCCCCCCTTTAGTAGATGCCATGGAAAGCAATAGACATGATAATCTCCCAATTTCTAGAAGTTGGGGTAAATACAGAGTGGACCTCCACACTGTGAGGCCAAGAGTCTGATCAATATCTCCTGAGACAGAGTATTCTGGAGTCTAGCTGGGGCCTGGGCCCAAGGAACATCCTGAGAAAGACTCTAGGAGGCTGCGCTAAATTAGACTTCAGAATAGCCAGGTTGTTATGGGGCATAAATACATAAATAAAGTATTATTCAAGTAAGTATCAATACCCATAGAAGTGAAGTATTTTTGTATACTACTGTATTGATTGACACTGTTTTATGTGAAATAGCTAATTACTCTACCTAATTTTTGTTCCCTTGACCTGCTATCATATGTGAGGAATAGCAGAGACTCTGAACAACCTTCAAACAAAAGTTCCTGATCCCTTGGCCAGGGAATTCCATTCTTCAGTCAAATACTTACAGCTTCCTCAATATCTCTCAGTTTTCGACTCTCAAACTTTGGTCTTTAATCAGTAGAAACTTTTCATTTTTAAAGATATACCTTTTCCTAGTGTTATAAAAGATTTTAAAAACCCAGTAAAATTCACGTAAGAGTGAATGAAGTAATTGTCTGAGTGGTCTTGGCAAATTTATAGAATAATTTTTTTCATTCTGGATAACTGAGCCCTATGTGGAATTCTATCTCCAACAAAGTAGGAAATCACCAGCTTATGTAATAATATCTGTGTGGGAAGAATTTAATTTGGGAATTACTTGGATAGGAACCTGAACCATTGGTTTTAATTTTAAAAATTACCTAGAAAATTAATATGATTTCTGGGTCTTGAATCCTAAACCACCTATTTTAAAAATCAACATTATCAAGGTATAATTTAAATATAATAAAATGCATCTACTTAAAATTTACAATTTGATGAATTTTAACAGATCTGTACACCTGTGAAACCACTGTCCCAATAAAGATACATGTAATTTCCTTCACCGTGAAAGAGTCTTCATGTGCCCTGTCAGCCCTACTCTTCTTCTACCTCTAGGCATTAGCAGCAATGAATCTTCTTATCACCATAATTTTATTTTCTATAATTTTATGTAAGTGAAATTATGCAATGTGTACAATTTTGTGCCCATCTTTCAATTGGAAAAATAATTTTGAGGTTTTGCAGATTTATCTTGTTTTATTTATCCATTCATATGTTGAAGTACATGTGGGTTGTTTTCAGTTTTGAGATACTATGAAAAAAGCCACTATGGACATTTACATACAAGTCTGTGTGCATATATGTTTTCATTGCTATCGAGTACTTAGAAATGGAATGGCTGAGTTGTACAGTGCATTTATGTTTAACACTTTAAAAAGTATCAAACTGTTTTCTAAAGTGGTTGTATCATTTTACATTCTCACCAGCAGTGTGTGAGAATTTCAGTTCCTCCAGGTCCTCATCAACACTTGTCAATCTCTTAAAGTATAGCCATTCTAATATGTGTGTAGTTGTATCTCATTGTGGACTATTTTTCATTTCTCGGCTAACTAATAATATTGACCTTTTTTCTTGAGTTTTTGTCTACTAATATTTTCAATATCTGAGGAAATATTTTTTACAACCTCTTATAGGAGATGTATTTCTATAGGAAAACAAACAAAGGGAACACAATGCCTAATATATAGAAACCAAGAAAGTAGTTAACTGTTAAGCACTGTAGATGCTACTGTTATAATGTTCTTAAATTTTTTTCTCCAGCTTCAGTATTTATTTTATTTTATTTATTTTATTGCACCACCTTGCTTCCTTCCTTGTAGCAAGTAATGCTCAACCTAGATAGTTTCTACACTATTGAAAAAGGGGATTTGTTAGAGTTAAGCTGAGTCAACAGAGTAGCTGCTAAGAAAAATAGGGTTCCTAAAGATCAAAAAAATATATGTTACATATTTGATTACTTCAGTGCCTGATCTTAGGCAATTTTTTCTTCTCATGTTCTTCTCTTGGGTTATATGAAATCATCTGTTCCAAAGGCTTAAATACAACCAATTCAGAGACAATTCATAAATGTATATTTCTATCCCAGCAGTTTACTTTAAGCTCTCGATCCAAGTATCCAACTAAGACTTATAAAAGGCACTGTTAATTCAAATTCATAAAACAAATAAAAACCAACCAACTGAACAAATAACCATGAATGATGTCTTCCCAGTACACACACACACACACACACACACACATTATTATGCTCTTCTTTAAGAGTAGCACATTTCAGTGAATGCCATTATATATTATCCAGTTGTATAAATCAGAAATGTAGAAGTCATTTTTGATCCCCCCATATCTGATCCAACATCAATGCCTATCACTTTATAGTAAACATGATTTATTTATTTATACTTTAATGACAATAATGTCCCTTTTTATGATAGAGGTATAATACAAAGTTGAATTAAGGATATTCATCTGTTTCCATGATATTTTTCTGTCCTTAAGTGTAGAGCTTTCCATCACATTAGTAATAATTTCTTGATAGACTCATCTGTTTATTCATTTAAGAAAATTGAGTGCATATATGTGTCAAGCACTGTGCTGGGTGCTTGGTATATCATTGTAAACAAAACTGACTTATGATGGTCCTTGTCCTCATGGAACTTAGGTTTTGTTTGAAATGAAAAGTTTAGTTTTCCCACCTATGGCTTCACTTTTTGAAAATTATTATTGAATGTGGGAATATTGAAGTACATTTAAAATTATTTCTTCTCGGTTGGTTAGAGAGCAGTGTTTTTTTGTTTTAAACTTTTATTTATTGTTAGCATATTCATTCTTACGAATCACGATTTGTAAGAATATCACTTTCACCTTCTAATATGTTCCTTGAGTCAAACTATTTATCTTTGTTTTCACTCTTAATACTCTAGGTTAGAGTATTAGATCACCATTATTTGTTGCTTAACTACTGGTAGTGCCTCCTCAATGGTCTGCCCTTATTGTCCCTTTCCAATCCTTCTCCATACTGTAGCCAGATGATCTCCTTGTAATGCAAATATAATATCACATCCCCTATTCCTGCTTAAAATCTTTATATCAACTTTCCCACAAATACACACTCACTCACACACACACACACTTCAGGCCCAGATGGTTTGGTTTTGGTGAACTCCACCAAACATTTAAAGAAGAAAGAATACTAATTCTGTGCAAACTATTCCAAAATATTGAAGGGAAAGTAATGCCATCTAACTCATTCCATAAGGCCTGTATTGCCTTGATATAAAAAACAGGAAAATACATCACAAGAAAATAATATTACAGACTAATAGCCCTCATAAACATGGATGCAAGAATTCTAAACAAAATTTTAGAGAATGGAATCCAATAATATGTTAAAATTATAATATATAATGACCAAGTGAGGTTTATCCCAGGAACACAGGGTTGTTTAACATTCAAAAATCACCATATTAATAAACTAAAAAAAACCCCAAAACAAAACTCATCTCAGTAGCTAGAAGAATCATCTGACTAAATTTAATATCTATTCCCGATTAAAGCAAAACAAAACATAAACAAACAAACAAACAAACAAAAACCCAACTCTCAAGAAAGTAGAAATAGAAGGGAATTTTCTCAATCTGATAAAGAGCATCTATGAAAAACCTGCAGCTAACGTTACACTTATTAGTGAAAGACTGAATACTTTCCCCTTAAGGTCAGGAACAAGACAAGGATATCCACTCTTGCTACCTTTATGCAACATTGTACTGGATGTTTTAGCCAACACAGTCAAGAAAAAGAAACAAAGGAATAAGTAAAACTGTTTTGTTCACAGATGACATGACATGATCTGATAGAATCTATTTAAAAAGCTATCAGAATAATAGGTTTAGCAAGGTTGCAACTGAATTGTGTTTGTACATCTCAAGAGGAGCAGCTGGAAATTGAAATCAATAAAGCAAGTCTATCTACAGTAGCATAATATAAAAAATACTTAGGGAAAAATCTGATGAAATATGTGAAACAGACATACACTGAAAATTACAGAATATTGCTGAGATAAATTAAAGACCTAAAAAGTGGAATAACATCTTGCTCATGGTTGGAAGAATCAGTACTATTAAAATGTCCATTTTCTCCAAACTGATCTAGAGATTCCATACTCAAAATTCCAGCATAAATTTTCATAGATAGACATAATAAGTTAATTCTAAAGTTTGTATGAAAATTCAAAGTACCTAGGAGAGTCAAAACAGCTCGGAATATATAACAACAACAAAGTTGGAGGTCTAAAACTATCTGAATTCAAGAATTATTTTAGGGCCGGCCTGGTGGCGCACTGCTACAGTGCGCTGCTTGGGAGCGCGGCGGCGCTCCCGCCGAGGGTTCGGAT
>NW_007726516.1:634721-635784 GCF_000696425.1 Galeopterus variegatus
GGTATTGATGTAGAGACAGAGAAAGAGATCAACAGAAAAGAACTGAGAGTCCAGAAATAAACCATACATATAAGAAATAAACCACACATATAAGGACAACTGATTTTTGACAAACACACATGATTAAGTGGAGAAAGGATAGCTATTTCAACAAATGGTACTGAAGCAATTGGATGTACATGTGCAAAAAAATAAACTTGGATCTATACCTCACACCATATACAAAAAATAACTCAAAATTGATCATCGGCTTAAATGTGAAACTACAAAACTTCTAGAAGAAATTAGAGAACATCTTTGTGATCTTTGGTTAGGCACAGATTTCTTATATATAACACCAAAAGTATGAACAATAAAAGAAAAAAATGAATAAATTCAACTTAGTCAATATTAAAAATTTCTGTTGTTCAAAAGACACTGTTAAAAGAAAAGACAAACCACAGAGTGGGAAAAACTATGTGTAATATATATCTCATAAGGGGTGTGAATGCAGACTACAGAAGGAACTCTCAAAACTCAACATTAAGAAACAAACAACCCAATATCAAAGATATGCAAAGGATTTGAATAGGCACATTACCAAAGATAACAAAGCATGTGAGAAATTTTCAACACTATTAGTCATTAAGAAAATGTAAATTAAATACAACTACAATGAGATAGTACTATACATTGATTGGAATGGCTAAAATTAAAATAACTTACAATACCAGGTGTTGGTAAAGACGTGAAGGGACTAGAAATAATTTTCATTCACTGCTAGTGGGAATATAAAATGATGCAACCTTTTCAAAAAACAGTTTAACAGTTTTTTAAAAATGTTAACATGTATTTACCTTGTAAACAAGCTAACCTCCAATGGAAAAGGAAATGCGTGTCCATCCATATTCATAGCAACTATATAGCCTCAAACTGGAAACAACTCAAATGTTCAACAGATATGAACAAATCATTGTATATCTTTAAAATGTAATATTACTCAGCAATAAAAAGAAACAAACTATTAAAATAGTCTGGATAAGTCCTGGAATAGATGGCAAGTGAAAAAAAATTCAGAAAAAAA
>NW_007726516.1:636351-645238 GCF_000696425.1 Galeopterus variegatus
AAAAAAAGCACATATTGTATGATTTCATTTACATAAATCTCTAGAACATGCAAACAAATCTATACTGACAGAAAGCACATCTTCTGTTGCTTTGGGAAGGAGGAAGTGGAAAAGACTGGGCAGGGGAAGGGCTACAGAGGGGCATGAGGAAACTTTTGAAGGTGATAGATACCAGGGTAATTCAAATAGTTCATGGAAAGATTCAGATTATCTTTCAATTCTGTTTTTCCACAAACTTTTTGAAGTACCCTCGTATACTTATCTTGATTGTGTTGATGGTTTTCCAGATGTATACAATTGTTGAAACTTATCAAACTGTACACTTTAAATATTTGTAGTTTATTATATCAGTTATATTTAATAAATCTTCTTTTAAAATCTTTCTTATGTAGTTTCTTAAGACTTCTAAAATAAAAACAATAATCTTAAATATAACTTCATAGTCTGTCATCTACTTTCTTCTTCAGCTTCTGCTCACATGATATTTTCCCTTGTTTCCTGTATTCCAATTATTATGAGCTTATCTCAGGCTTTCCTACATTTCTTGTTTGCTGGCACCCCGTGTTAGTATGTTCTATTCCCTCTCCTTGAGGTAACTTTTCCTCCTCCATTTGTCCAGTTAATCCCTACTTCTCATTCTTAACTCAGTTATCACTTTCCTAGTTATGCCTTCTTTGACCTCTCTTGTTAGATGAGATCCCCCTACCTGCTCTCATAGAGCCCTATAGCTCTCCTCAGAGTGCTTATCCCAGCCTGCTTTTCCCATTGATCTCTAATCTCCATGAGGCCAGGGCTTTATTGATCTGCACTTAACATTGCATTCCAAACTTAGCATAGTGTCTAGCACATAGTAGACATTAAAAAATATTTGTTGAATGAATGAGTAAATAGTAATTGGGAACCAAAAGGGGGAGATAAAGTCAGTGTGCTGACATTATGAACCAAGCAAAGGTTTTTCCACGGTCAGATGCTGACAACTTTAGCAAACACAATTCAGATCTTCCAACATATGATACTTGAGATTGACTATACTTATAATGAAGGTAGAAAGCACCAGCATTGTTGTAACAGGAGTAACCCACATATTGTACAGAAAGGTGGTTTTCTCACAATGATCTTATTTTAAGCAAACAGGAAATGGAAATTTCGCTAGGCTATACTTAGAATTTGGTGCCATCAAGGATTTCAAACATCATGCTTTCACCTTGTTAGAAGAAAAAGAAGATTGTGTCATAATACTATATATGATTTATAGCTAGACATTGTAAGAGACATCTGATGTCTTCTGTTTCAGGGGAGCAATTGTTTCATTGAATAATCATTTTGCTTAGTTTGGGCTTGGTTAGCTGAGAGCCCCTGCTTGCAACAGAATAGAGTGGTGTTGTTCAGGGTAAGTCAGTCACCTCATTTAGTTCATGCAGCTAGAAAAGCCATCTATTGTTCAGATGAAAGGGAGTTGATAAGAAAAATCTATTTGTAGTAGAGAAGCTCACAGTGGCAATATAAAAGCCATTAAAAATGAGCCATGTTCTTGTCAGTTTTTCCATGAATTGATGCTCTTAAAGTTGAACTCTGGTTTAGTATATATTTTTAACAATGAACAACTTGCCTGTGTTGCACAGACAGGCAAGCACAATATTAAAGTAGAATTAATGATTCCATATAAATTTTGCTGTGTTTGGTTAACAGTTATTTAAAATAAGTTTCTTGGCTAGTTTTGGTGTGTGATGAATGAATATATAGAAGAATAAGTGAGTGAACAAATAAATATTATTAAGCATTTATTATTAATATGTGCCAGGTACTTTGATAGATACTTTCACACACAGTATTTTAGTTAATTCTCATGGAAACCCTGTGATATAGGTGTTATTATTCAACAACCTCCTCCTCTTTCTTAGTTAATGAGCAAATTAATTGTCAAATCGATTAATTGACTGACTCAAGTTACACAGCAAGTGTCAAAATTAGGACTGGAACCCAAGACTCAAATCTTATTCTTTCAACACTGAAATAAAATGTGGTGAACAATAAGATCTAAGAAGAGTTCTTTTTTATTTGAATTTTGCTACTAAAGAAATTCTAACATGTGGTGCAGAGGTTAATGTTTTCAAATTACTTTTTAAAAATGGCAACAAAGGCGAACGTAATTGCCATGAGAAAACTTAAAGGCAAAATTTTGCTTTGCCTTATGAAAGCTGAGGACAATAATTATTTCAAAACACTGCTAAAACAAAATGTCAAAATTGATTCAAAATCAATGGGCTGGCATTTCTTCAATAAAGAGTCTACTCCTTCCAACTAGGATTTGGTGGGGGTGTAGGGAGAAAGGGGCTGCATCAGGAGACAAAGATCTATACTAGTTCACCTAAGGCCTAGGAAGAAGCTGTGGAGAGCCTGGTTTAACTCATATATTGATTCGTTCTTTATTCATTCATTTATTGACTAAACATTCCATACCACAACTAAACAAAAAAACTATTTCAAGTAAATGTCAGGCAAACATGCTAAGTGTGACTCAGATAAAGGCCAACCAGTCACTAGTGTGACTGGCCCAAAATACTTGGGGGCAGGTGAGTTGAAGTAAAGGACTCAGATATGACAGGTAACAGAAAGAGTTGACAGTCATGGGGGAAGAGTTAGTTTACATGGGGCCTGACAACACCTCACTGCAGTCAAGTGTTCCTCAGTAAGAGGGGCATGAGAGAGCTGAGAAAGCATATGAGGAAAGTCATCGGGAGAGTACGATTTGTGAAGAAGGTTAAAGACTTCAAATTGTTCAATGTAAAACGATTATACACATTGCATAAGTCTAATAGATTTATTCTTTCCTTTTAACTTTTATTGAAAACAAATCAGGAAATTAATACAAAGCCCCTCCATTTTACAGAGTGCCTAGCACAATCCAGATAAGGCTGACATGCATTTTGAAATACATCATCTCTCTGAAGCCTTGTAGCAATATTATAGCATTATCACCATTTTACAGAAAATTATACAATTAAATTATAATTATAAATAATTCTATTATTTCTATAATTACAGAAATTATAGTTTAGGTTAACCAGATTAGTCAAGCATACTTACGGACTTAGGTACATTCATTAGTACTTAATTATATATACTTTCCTCCAGTTAGGAAGAGCCACTGTTAGCTCTTATTTCAAAGCAATCTCTTCAATTCCTTTGTAAACTCAATGAAAGACATATTCATATGACTCTCTGTATTATACACTTCAGGAAATTCAATGATGAAAACATAGTTTGTGTTCCACTTGCATGAAAACATCTCTGCTAAAGATTAAATGAGAATAAGTGGACTTCAACATGCAGTGGAAGGGAGAGGAAGGAGAAGGATATAAAGGTTGAAGTCACACAACCATTAGTGGCAGAACCTAGTGTGTCTGATTGGCTCCAAAGTTCATGTGTTTTCTAAATCAACTATACTTTCTTTATAGGAGTCATAGGGAAGAATTCCCTCAAAGAGTTACTAAAAAACAAACTGTATTATGGAAAGTAGATGAAAATTGGGATGTGTTGACTGTAAGTGAAGGCAGGATGGTCTTCCTGTTAAGACCCTGGGTACTCAAGTCAGATTGCTTGACTTCACATCCCAGTTCTATCACCCACCTAAGCTGTGGTCTATTGTATTACTGTTCCCAATATTCTCTCCTTACTCCCTCTGACAGAATTATCTTTTTCCACCCCACTGGCATCAGGTTGGCCATATGACATTCTTTGGCTAATAAAATGTGAGCAGGAAGATGTTGTCAATGTCTGAACAGAAGTTTTAAGAGCCACTGCATATTTAGCCATTGACCAGTTTTCTTTCTACAATATGAATATCGTGTGCCTGATAGAAGCTGCTCTTCTGTGCGTGGAACAACATGGGCTAGCTAGAGTGACAGTCAAGTTGTAAAGGGCATCTAACTTGAGGAAGAAATAAACATTTGTGGTTGAAAATCATCAAAACATTTTTCTTAGTTAATTCATTTACCTGACTAGTATAACAACAACAGTTTTGTTACCTAGAGCAAATTACTTAATCTCTCTGTAAGTCAGTTTCCTTTTTTTTTGTTGGGCTAACTGGTTGTAATGATTAAATAAGTCAATGTAGATAAAGCACTTAGCGTTTTCCAGTTCACATGATATAAATACTTTCTTACAGCTGATTCAAAGCTACCAGAATGATGTCGCTGAGTGGGAAGTTAGAAAGAGGCACACACAATCAGCTCTCATGAGAAGGATCTGGCTGTAGCACACTGCTACAACCGTGCATGTAGCAAACACTGTATTTGCACATATCAAATACGAGTAATAAGCACAATAGAAGGGTTTATTTTCTAAAAACTGGTGGTTGAACTAAATGGCTTCTCAGAGTTCCTTTCCATTCTTAAAAACCTGTATTTGGAAGGTCAATCAGATAACTTCAGCATTGGAAGTAAACTTAGAGATGAACTAGTATACCCATTTCATCTTTGTTTGTTTTGTTTTGGTTTGGTTTGTTTTTTTTTAAAAAAAATGGTTATGAATATTCATGAGATACGAAGGTGATTGTCTCCCCTCATGCCCTAGATGTGAAGGCCAGATCCATACTGGTAGCATGCCCATTACCACAAATTAGGACTGTACCCCATGTCCCCCACCCAATTATTTCCAACTTCCCTCCCCCTCCCCATTCTCCCACTCCAGTTTGTATCCCTAGGTATGTTCTCTCCCTCTGCAATTCCAACACACCGCATCTAAATAGATAAGGGAATCGATGCTCAGAGAGGCTGAGTTGCTTGCTCGAAGTCATTCAGTCAGTAGGAAAAAGCACTATGGCTCCCGATGTCCAATCTTCTCTTTTCCCTTCCAACATGAACAACCTCTAATTAAAATTTCTATGGAAGATATCAGCAAAGAAAGAAAACAGATGAGTAATTAGCTAATGCTTCTTATCTTGTCTTAATTTCTGATTAGAAATAATAGTGATAATAGACAAAAGATTAAAATTAAACCTGGTCATACTTATTGATAATCCTGGTTGGTTTTTTTTTTTTTTTTTTGTGATTATGAGTTCATTTTGAGGAAAGTTGTTATTAGGAAAAATGGGTAATAGTGTGTAGTTCTAATGTATCATTTCATAAAAGTGATGATTATTAGGAAGAACTATAAATGTTACCAGTCATTGAAATGTCTAATAAAGGGTAGTTATTTTGACTATTAAAATGATGCATCATCTCTAGCATTCCTTAGTAATATCTCCTCCTAAAAATATTGCAGTACACCCCCATGCAGTTATGAATATCTTCCAAATTAGTGCTTTTCAGACCAATAATGCAATATGTTCATATCTTAAGGTAACAGTGATTCATTTTTTAACCATAGTGGTTACTGGCTGTAACTATGGAATGCATTGTCATGGAAACAACTTTCCCCCTCTCCCCCCTCCTACTTTAATTCACCCCAGACCTATTTTGAGAGACAAGAATTACGGAAAAGCATTTTGTCAAATGCATAAAAACAGAAAACAGATACACATCCACAGTTGTGTGTGTGTGTATGTGTGTGTATGCAATTCGAAAGAGAGATATAGAGATAAATGAAATTTCATTGATTAAAATTAAGCATAAAAGATTAAGGTAATGAAATATACATTTTTCTTTATGTTTTGTCATCTGGCTTTATCAAGTTAAACCAGCACAAACTGTAAAATGGGGAATAACTTGAACAGCCTTTAATGCTTCTCTAGAATAAGAGGTCAGCCTTAGCTTGGGTAATTCATTAGGGAAAGACTGTGTTAGATATTATTGGAACATCACAATATAGAGCATATAATACTTTTTGGGTGTTTGAAATCCAAATTATAGGTTAATGAATAAGGGAAATATTGTACAACTTTTTTAGAATCTATTCTCCTTCAGAAAAAACAGCCATAATTATAGACACTCTGTAGGTGGAAGTGCTCATACGATCACACATTTTTTGGTAACAAAAAGGGATAAAATGCTAAGGGATACACTTAATCTGTAAATGTGACTTTAGGATTCTCCAGAAGGCCTCAGACAGTGATCTCCTAAAATGTGAACAAATTTGCTTAAGCACATATATATTACCCAGCAGCCTCCAGATAGTCAACTAGGGAAGGACTCCTGCATTTAATGTAAAACAAAAAACAAACAAACAAAAAGAAAGCCTGAGGCATGGCTATCCTCTTCAGTTAGAACCAGGTTTAATCCAACTTTGACTGTCTTTCCATGCTGATTTTTGCTCATACTTTGTTTCATATAGATTTTACTTCAAAGAGATCTTAATTTCATGGACTAACCTCATTCCTCTCACAAGCGGGCTGATTAAAAATGTAGATTCCTTCACATTCTCCTGGCCTATGGAAAGAGAATGTAGGGTTGGGCCTGAGAGTCCATGTTTTTAACAAGCATCCCAGAGAATTCTGACACAATCAGGTTTAATTTCCATTAACTTGGGGCATTTTTCATATGGGTAGTTGAAAGAAAGTTTATAAGACACTCCATTTGATTGACAATTTGCAAGCTTTTTTTTTTTTTTCTTACCAGAACTTTTAAACTTTGTAAGGATGAAACATATCATGATATTGGGACTCATATTAGCTTAGTGTAGCTTAGTCTGGTATTCTGGTGGAATTACATCAGGAGGACTTGGTTCCAGCAGAGCTTGTTATGAACATTTAGGACTATGTTGTCGCTGTATTTCAGGTGGTATCTGAGTTCAGTGCCCATTTGTAGAGAGACATTTGGAATTGCCACATTCACATGAATTTGACAGGCCTGACCCTGCCCAAATAAATCTAGAGACTTTGGAACATGTTTCTGGAGAAGTGTGCAATGTCTCCCATGATGTTGCTTTTTAAACTATTCTCCACCACTTGTCTTTGAACCTCACTTTCATGGCTTATTAATTGTGTGACTTGGGTAAGTGATATAACCCTCAGGGCCTCAGTTTTCTTCCCTAGGAAAATTGCATCCAATAGTATCTACCTCTCAGGCTAAGATATGAGAGAAGCCATGTAATAAAGAGCAGCTGTTATGTATCTGTACAGGGTCTTACCACAAGAATGTGTTGTTCACTATATCTAGTCTTTATGACAACTCTGCAGGGCAAGGGTTAGTTGCCCCACTTTACAGATAAACAAACGGGTTCAGATAATGTAAGTGACTTACACAAAGCCATACCAAGCACCAGAGCCAGTCTAATTCCAAACCCTGATGTCTTGCTCTATTTCTACCAACAGTCTGTGTGGCATAGTACCGGGCACCCAGGTGCCACCTAAAGATGGCTAGTTTTACCCACTTTCTACCCCACACCCTACTTAACACATTTTTTCCCTGTCTCCAATAAGCAATTTTGCAGCTGTGCCAACCACATGCTGATTTTTTTTTGGCCTTTTTGCAATTTTGACAGCCTCAGTTAAAAGAGAAAAAAAGCAATAAAGTATCCATCAGTCTCGTCATACATACTTCCAGAACAACATAAATACTTCTTGAGCTTCTTGAAGCCTGTAAGATACTACGGTGGAGAAAAGACGGACTCTTCCTCTTTGAGATTGAAAAATATTGTATCAGATAAAGCTTTGGTTCTGAGGTCGCTTCTATCACACAGAGAGTAAGTAAGCTCTCTGACCCAGAAGTCAAGGGCGTAGGNCAGCAGAGCTTGTTATGAACATTTAGGACTATGTTGTCGCTGTATTTCAGGTGGTATCTGAATTCAGTGCCCAATTGTAGAGAGACATTTGGAATTGCCACATTCACGTGAATTTGACAGGCCTGACCCTGCCCAAATAAATCTAGAGACTTTGGAACATGTTTCTGGAGAAGTGTGCAATGTCTCCCATGATGTTGCTTTTTAAACTATTCTCCACCACTTGTCTTTGAACCTCACTTTCATGGCTTATTAATTGTGTGACTTGGGTAAGTGATATAACCCTCAGGGCCTCAGTTTTCTTCCCTAGGAAAATTGCATCCAATAGTATCTACCTCTCAGGCTAAGATATGAGAGAAGCCATGTAATAAAGAGCAGCTGTTATGTATCTGTACAGGGTCTTACCACAAGAATGTGTTGTTCACTATATCTAGTCTTTATGACAACTCTGCAGGGCAAGGGTTAGTTGCCCCACTTTACAGATAAACAAACGGGTTCAGATAATGTAAGTGACTTACACAAAGCCATACCAAGCACCAGAGCCAGTCTAATTCCAAACCCTGATGTCTTGCTCTATTTCTACCAACAGTCTGTGTGGCATAGTACCGGGCACCCAGGTGCCACCTAAAGATGGCTAGTTTTACCCACTTTCTACCCCACACCCTACTTAACACATTTTTTCCCTGTCTCCAATAAGCAATTTTGCAGCTGTGCCAACCACATGCTGATTTTTTTTTGGCCTTTTTGCAATTTTGACAGCCTCAGTTAAAAGAGAAAAAAAGCAATAAAGTATCCATCAGTCTCGTCATACATACTTCCAGAACAACATAAATACTTCTTGAGCTTCTTGAAGCCTGTAAGATACTACGGTGGAGAAAAGACGGACTCTTCCTCTTTGAGATTGAAAAATATTGTATCAGATAAAGCTTTGGTTCTGAGGTCGCTTCTATCACACAGAGAGTAAGTAAGCTCTCTGACCCAGAAGTCAAGGGCGTAGGGCACCAGCGAAAAACCCTTTGGAGCCCATTTCCACCCCATCCCTTTGCTGCCCGCCCTCCTCCCTCCGCCGTTGTCAGCAGGGGGAGGATGCTCCCTGCAGGGTTTCGCGCCGGCCTCCCCTTCCTGGGAACTCGGCCTCGGAGGTCGTCTACACTCGGGTGGCAGTAACGATGGGGACCGAGTGTGGTCTCGGGGTCACGTCGGCGTGGGAAGGCCCCGCGCCGAGCCC
>NW_007726516.1:646162-663785 GCF_000696425.1 Galeopterus variegatus
CCCCCGGCCCCTCCCTCCCACCCTGATTGCCGGGCCAGCGCTCCCCACGGTGACTCTGGATTGCAGCAAGCCACTGGCTTTTTACCAGATCGAGAGCTGCAGTATTTTTTTTTTTTTTCCTTCGGAGGGAATAATTTCAGCCCCTTCAGTTCGCATGACAATCTTGTGTGATTGGGGAGAGTAGGCGGGCACATCCTTTTACATGTTAATACTGCCCCACCTCCTTTGAACCTTCGTCTAAGCTCCTCGCTTCTTTTTATTTTTATGGTTTTTAAAAAAATTATTATTATTATTTTAATTTTATCTCCTCCAAATTCACCATAGGGGCGAAAAACCCCTTTGGTTCTGTCTCTGCGCACCCCCCACCCCCCCGCCTCGTTCCCCTGGGAAGGGAGACCCCGAGACGCTCGGTACTTGCCCGCGGCGTTGCTTCCACCGGGGCTCCGGGATGGCCGCGCGGGGCGTAGGGGCCAGCGATCGAAGCGGCAGCTCGGTCTAGGCTGTAGCTCCATGTGCCGGGAGAGCACCGTGTTCGGGTCCTCTAGCGAGCTGCCACTGCCGCAGCCCGAAAGGAATGTGCCCTGTTGTTAAGGACCCTGATTGTTTTACACCAATGATTTGCCACTGCAAAGTTGCTTGCACCAACAACACTTTGTCGTTGATGTTTGGATGCAAGGTAGGACGAGAGGTTCATGTCTTTTTAATGCATGCTGCCTCCCTTGGGAAGCAAACAGTTCCTTTTGTTTGTGTGTCTGCCTGTTGGGAGAATGACAGCAGCTACGACTGACTGCTCTGCCCTCTCTGAGAGCCGGCTGGGTTTTGGGATCAGGAGAGCGCTCTGATTTTCTGGCATCCGATGTTGGGCTGATAACTCGGTGGTGATAGGATCCTGGTCTCTAACATACAGAGGCTCCAAGAGCAGATATAGCTTGGAAAGGGGGCGCCTTAGATGGTTCTGTGCCTGGGATCTTGTTATGCATTTAACTGGCTCCTGGGCTCCCGGCCGCTGATTTGGGAACTCCTGAACTCATCACAGGTTAGCACCACCTGGAGCCCCAACCCACTCGGCCCACCAGCAGGAGTAGTTGCGGTTGTAGATGATGTTCTCTAAATGAAATTAAACACATGTTTGCAATTCGGCACTTTTAAAGATGAGGAGCTTATTTCTATTTTAGATAGAATATCAGGAGCGAGGCTCGTGTTGCCCCTAATTGTGTGTTTTTCTCTGAGCTTATACAACCCACTTTAAACCAACAAACAAATTTTATCAAGAGGTGGCGCAGTTACTCAGTGAAGTTTGTAGAGAATAGCTGTCCCACCCCAGATTTTTGTAAAGGTGATTGCTGTTACAAGGAAATGAGGTTTGAAGGTTTTTGAAGCAGGTTATCATTCATTGCTCCTTGTCTGAAATATGTTAATAGGGCTTTCTTTTGTTGGACCCGATAATGCACTCCCTGAAAAAGACGGATAGAACTTGGTGTTTTAATAGTTTTAGTCCATGAATGGTCTGAGTGCATGTCCCATTACCCCTAGGTACAAGCCTTTACTTCTTTTTATCTTGAAAAGCTGGTAGATTTGTCCACCTTGTTTATATAAAACACTTCTTGTAGCTACTATGGTGACTCCCTCAGGAGAGAGAGAGATTCATCTGAAATAACTGAAAATTCAATTCTGTGAGTGAATAACAACATCACACTATCTCTATTATTCTGAAAGATAGCATGAGAGACTGGATTGAACAGCTGGTAAGCACCTTACACAGTAAAGTTAATGAAACATACACATTCAACTTCATGGATAGTGCTCAGAGGAGGTGTAGGCTTAAAGAAAAAGCTGGGAATCAGGATTATGAGTTTTATACCAGCTATGCCTACAGAATCTTTTCTCTTCTATAGCCTCAGGTATTTTTTTATAAAATGAGAGGTGTGGATGACATAATCTTATAGACCCCCTTTAGCTCTAACATTCTCTGATGGATAACTTTCATAAAATCATTTAGTGATAAAGTTACTGCCAGGGATTTATTTATTTTTTTACCCAGTATGATAGGTTGTACCTTAGGGTCAGTTAAAAAAATATTGCTCATACTTAAGAGTAGCTACACGTTCCTTTAGGAGCACCAAAGAATCATTTAGTGATAAAGTTACTGCCAGGGATTTATTTATTTTTTTACCCAGTATGATAGGTTGCACCTTAGGGTCAGTTAAAAAAATATTGCTCATACTTAAGAGTAGCTACACGTTCCTTTAGGAGCACCAAAGAAGTCTTAGAATTCTTAGAGTTGTGTGTTTATCCCTGTCATGAAGATGTCTGTGAATGAACAGCATCGGTAACTAGCTAGTTGGGTCCTCTCCCCACACAACCTGTCACCCATCCCCCATGCTCCTATTCACTCTCTTCTAATTGCATTTACAGCATCATCTTAGCAATGGCTACTGTTTAAAATCCATTCTCATGAACTTATGAGAATTGCTTTGCAGTGCTAAACGATTATTAACAAAGGTGAATTATTTGTCAGGGGAAATAAAACAGAAGCTAATTATCAAATAAGGTAAACTATTCGTGTCGTGGATGCTTAATTTGCATTCAACTCTTCAAGCCCCTTTTCAAAGAAGTTTCTTTTATGCTGTTATATTTTTCCCTGGTTTTCAAACCATAGGAATTGGTATGATTACAAGTACACACATTTTTTTTTAAGGTTGGGAAATTATATTAGTTTAACTTCCTTTAATTTCTCTTCCTTTTGGTGTTCTGGTTTGATACATTCATATTGTGAAAGAGATCTATATCAATAAAATGAAACACCTATACCATGTGAGTTGGCAAACATTATTACTGGAAAATAAATTAATTCCCTATGGAAATAAAATAATACTTTTGGAAGGTATATCCCATTCTATTTTGCCAACTATTTGAATAAGATAATTCTCAAAAGCCCTACATAGTGGGATCAATTATTATATTATAACCATGCTTAACATATGGTTAATTAGAAACTGGTTGATATAAGGCTCCCACCTTAGAATCTTAGATATGGAAAGAGTACTAGAACCTTCTACTCTAGTGTTCCTCTAGTAGATTTCTTCAACACTGTCTGACAGATGACAACAGAACATAATGTGGAAAACTTGCCTATCAGACAGGCTTGCATTTCAAAACTAAGTTTCACCCTTAATAGATACATTTGATTACTCTAAGTCTCAGTTTTCTCATATGAAAAATGGCCTTAGTAATAACTACTGCATTACATATTACTAGGTTATCGTGATAAATAAAATGTAAATGAGATACATGCAGTGCTTAGTATATATACATTCATAAAATGATTGATGCTTTTATGTGGTCTTGGTTATTTCATAGATCCACTGAGAGGGGCTGAGCTCATCATTTCTAGGAAGAACACTTTTCACTGCTAACCTAAGATAGTTCCTTCCACAAATTGTTCATCTTTGCTATGAGCTCAATCATTACTTGTCTCAATGTTACTTTTCACTGTTCTATGCTGTTTAAATAAAATATAGGAACCATTTATATATTAATATATTCATAACATAAAGTTGTATTTATAACATTTAATGAAAAAATGATACTATTATTTCATTTGATCAACAAATATTCATTGAGAAAACAATAAACACTAGACACTGGAGACATGGCAATAAACATCTCTTGTCCCCTATGGTCTCAAAGTCAAATGATGTGGCAGATGACTATATTACTTGAATTTTAGTTGAATAAGAATTTTATTTGAATCTTTGAGTAATGGAAGTAGAATTTAAATTGTTGAAAAAAACCTCAAAGACATAGATGTCAATAAGAGACTTTCAAAAACATGCATTCATTCAAATATTTCTAGTAAGCATGAAAATAAGATTATTAGGATGGTTATTTACTTTCCTGGAAGATATTTAACATGGCAAAGTCTAAAATCATATTCATGTGTAGGCCAAACTGTCAGTTTCAAAAACACTAACACTGTTCTTATTATGCTAAATCTTGCAAAGGCTTGAAGAATGCTGAGTAACTTGAGCTTTCTAAGTAAAACCCCAAATTATTTTATTTTGTCACTTAGCAATCTCCAGGGCCCCCTTTGGTGAATTCTAGCTGTCATTCAATTTAGTTAATAGACTATATGACATGACTGTAAATACGGAGTGCCTTTCTTTGCGAGGCTCTATCCTAGGCACTGTGATAGGTAATAGCAATACAAATGTCAGTACAACGCCATTCCTCCTTCCAGGAATTCCAAATCTATTGAGAGAGGTAATTCTACTTCCTTCTCTAAAATACAGAATGTACACAGTCCCACTTGACCTTAAGTTCTGATGTGAGAAACAAAAATAGAGTTTTCCCATTATTTCCCTCTCTTTTCCCCAGTTCTTAAGCCATTACTATGCAATGCTGTTTATGGGAATGACTTTCTGTGGAGGAGGATTTCTTAAAGGATTTTTTTTTTTCTTCTCTTAGTAGTTTCTGTCATTACGAGAAAATAGGTATCACCTTTACTGTTACTTAACTGTTTTTGCCATCTGCAAAGATCCACGTTCTGAATATAATTTCAAGGTGCAGCCTATATGTTATTTATTTTTCTTTTATCTTGTTCATTGAAAGGGTCAGCAGTCCTTGTGTGTGTCTCCCTCCTTTCACTCTCCTTATTCTGGTGGTCAACATTTCCAAAGCAAACACACACAAACAAAAAAAGATGGAATATTTGTTATTTTTCCTAATGTTCTAAACATACTTTATAAACTGGAATGTTCTCTACAATTATTTCTTTGCTTTTTTTTTTTTTTTACTTAAAAGGAAGATGCGATTAAAATACGGCACATGTTACAAAGTGAGAAAAGGAGCTGAATAGACATTTTTCCAAAAAAGACATAAAAAATGGGTAGTAGGAATATGAACAACTGCTCAATATTAGGGACATGCAAATCAAAACCACAATGAGATATCACTTCATACCTGTTAGGATGGCTATTATCAAAAAGACAAGAGATATAAAGTGTTGGCAAGGGTGTGGAGAAGATAGAACTCTTGTGTACTGTTGGTGGGAAAGTAAATTGGTACAGCCATTATGGAAAACAGTATAGAGATTCCTTAAAACACTCAAAATAGACCTACTATGTGAGCCACAAATTCCCCTTATGGATATATACCCAAAGGAAATGAAATCAGCACCTTGTAGAGATATCTGCACTCTTATGTCCATTGCAGCATAATTCACAATAGCTAAGATAGGTAAACAACTTAAGTGTCCACTGACAGATAAATGGATAAAGACATTATGGTATACATGTATATGTATTATGTATTATGTATATTGATATATATGAATATATATGTGTGTATGTATTCACATATATATATATATAGATGAATACTATGCAACCTGTTATTTGTTACTACATGGATCAACCTGGAGAACATTATGCTGAGTGAAAAAAGCCAGAGACAGTAAGAAAAATACTGCATGACCACATTTATATGTGAGATATTAACAAAAGTAGAATACATAGAAATAGAGAGTACAATGATGGTTATGGGGGCTGAGGAGTAAATGGGGAGATGTAGGTCAAAGGGCACAAAGTTACAACTATATAGGATGAATAAAGCTAGAGATCTAATGCACAGAATGAAGACTATAGTTAATAATATTGTATTTTATATTGGAAATTTGCAAACAGAGTAGATTTTAGTTGCTCTTACACACAGAAACACATGCACACAGGGTAAATGTGAGATAGCAAATATGTTAATTGTATGGACTGTAGTAATCATTACACTGTGTACATCAAAAGATCATGTTGTGCACCTTAAACATACACAATAAAAAAAAGAAATGTGGTGCAAACTTTAGGGAACCTCTCTCTTCCCCCCAGTAGCCATTTGTTAATATAAAAGCTCAACCGAATCAAACTATCAAGCCCCTAGGCCACATCAGGTGCCTGCTAATATCCTCTTTGATGAATTAGGATAGGAAAAGTTCTTGATAATATAGTAGAGTCCTGGATCCTGTTTTTTTTTCCAGTGAATGTTTGGACATTGCTTGAATCACCCTATGCCTCAAAGGAAAAGAATCATCTGGTAGAAAGCAACCTCCCTTCTGTATGCTGACTTTCTCAAAAAAGAGAAGAAGGAGAGTGATAAGGAGGTTAAAATGAAAGAAAATAGAAAAAAGAGGAGGTAATCAGAAGAAGAAAGGTTTAAGTTTAGGTACAGAAGAAGTAAAGAGAAAGGAAGAAATAATTTGGTTTGATTAAACATCTAGACACTGTCTTAGGCTTTACAAGTATTGTTTCCTCCAATCTCCAAGTTATCAGGAATACAGAGAAAGCAGTGAAGAAGGAAGGAAATAGAACAGTATGATGGGAAGGGAATGAGGGGAAGAAAGAGGAGAAAGAGAAAGGGGAAGTGGGTTGTGGGCTCCCAACATCCAAAGGGTTCTCTCCCGAGAGTAGAGCACCAGTCAGCACCTCCCTGTTGGACAGTTCCCTAAAACCCTCTGGCTCTCTCCACCTCTCCCAGACCTCCTTTTCCTGCCTAAAAGGTCTCTGTGGCAAAGAAGTGGTTTTGTTTGCCAATGAGTTTATTTAAATGTGGTCAACTTTGTTATAAAAGAGAGGTGGTCCCAGAAGATGCATCGATTGATAGATCACTATGTACATTTTTGTCATTGATAGGACAATTTTCCTCTATTTTGAAAATTGCCAAACTTTTACTATTTTTGGTGTGTTCTTTGTTTTTATTTTATGGTAATACATGTTCATTGAAATAAATTAAAAAGAAACTTAATTTAGAAAGAAAACAAATTAGAAAATATTTATTGTCCTAGAGGACTAGAGACAATAACTGTTAATATTTTAGTGTGTATTTTCCTAGTTTCCCAGTAATATTTTGTTTTTGTTTGTCAATACATAGCTTATTTTTAATATGTAGTTGTAATCATTTTGAGTTTGCATTTGAATATTTTAAATTTATATTAAGTGTGTAAACATATTTTAATAGGTGTATAACAGTTAATCATCTGTATCTTTGGATATTTAGTTTTTTACCTCCAAATTTTCTACTATTGAAAATAACATAAAATAAACATCTTGGGAAATGAGTCTTTTTTGGATTTCAAATTATTTCCTTTGACTAGGATAAGAATAAGTAAAATTACTGAGTCAGATATTCTTAAATATTTTAAGATGATTGATGGTGGTTATTGATATATTAATTTTAAAGATGATCATATAAATTTACCCTGTACTTTATATATCATAACATTCTCCAACTTTAAATAGTTTTCATCTATTTTACAGATTTATAAATGAGAGGCAAACTAGTTTTTCTCTTGTGGATAGGGTTAAAACTATTAGATTCTAAGTTGATAGGAATCTCATAACTATATTGGTGAGTCCCATCTTAGTAATATCTAATATGTAAAGAATTCAAATGTTGAAAATAGATACTTTGAGGAGACAGCTATTCACATTGCCAAAGCATCAATCCCTGTTCCAGCACACAGACTGACTTGCTACCATGTGCCAGACACTGTTCTTCATGTTTACAAATGTCAACTCACTTAATTCTCACAATAACCCTTTGAGATGGGTATAATAGTTATCTCAATGTTACAGGTGGGGAAACAAAAGCATTGAGGGCTTACATAACTTGCCCAAAGTATAGCTCTTAAGTAGCAGAGCCAAAATTTGAAACCAAGCAGTTTAGGTCTAGAGCCTACACTAATTTCCAGAATAACTATAGTACTCTTTCTAATAGCAGGTTTCTATAAGTGCCTTTAAATGATGAGCTGATTTGCGAAAGTATAATTTACACACATCTTTTTGGGATCACACTGAATTTGAATGCAAGGTACACCTATCAGAGGACTCAGCCTCATTGCATAAGCTATTTCGTTTGAGAGAAGTTTGATCCAACACTCCATTTCCAATAGTAGTCATGCTTTCATTTTCCATGTGAGGTTACTAAATCATAGAGACAGGAGATGACTTACTCAAGGTCACACAGCAAGTCACAGAAACATAGCTCAACCAGGTCTCCTGATTTCTATCTCATTATTATTCTTTCTATGCTATAACTTAACTATGAACTAGAAGTTCTGGAAGCCAAAGTGAGAGAAGAAAAACTGACACTCTTTATTTGTGAAAAGCAGGAGAATTAACATCCTCCTTGCAGAACTGTCAAGGTTTAAGTGAGATATCACATATAAAAACATTTAGCACAGAGCCTGGTAATGTGGTAAATATTCAGTGCATTTTTTTCTTTCGTTTTACTAAAGCCGCTTTGCATACTGGTGAAAAGGTGGAGATTGTTCACAGAAAGTTGACTGAATAGTATTTAATTGAGTACATTGAAATTCATCCATCAGTAAATGAGGTGTATTTTAACCGACCAACACATTATTAAAGTGTTTTAATGCTGCAAATGGCAGAATCTAAATACATATACAATTTACACAATTCATGTCAAAAAATATCCTAGATTAAATCTGACCCAGAAAAAATAAATGAAAAATGAGCTAATGAATGAAACAGGTGCTGAATGTCCCAAACAAGTAGGCTTCATGGGCCCTGCGTTCCCTTTGATGAAGTATACTTGCCAGGCCAAGGTCTTTTTAAAAATTTTATTTTTAATACTAGAAAATTTGGGAGAAAAACACTAAATATCAAAAAATAAGGGTTAACTATTATGCCATTATTAAAATGTGTTCACAGAAAAGGAATGTTGAGTCATAGAATTCAGAATCCTGGAAAAGCTCAGACTTTATAAAGTCTTTTGCCTAGTACTCACTTATGGATATCCAGGTATAGTTCCAAAGTAGTTCAAATGGTAAAATCATCTCCAGTCCCTTCTTAATTAAACTACCCCTGGACTCCTATGGCACCTAACTCTTAATGCTTGCTTCTTAATTGTAATATTCCGTTGTAAATTCTACTTGTCTGTTTGCCTACCTAAACTGTGAGCTCTTTTGGGACAGGGGCCATATTATGTTCGTTTCATATAGTGTCTGAAAGACCCAGAAAATAGAACTGTGCCTGTTTCACAGAAGAAAGTCCATAAATATTTGTCAAATGAATGAGTGAGTGATGTAGGTACTCATAAATTTTTACTGTGTGAATGAGTAAAAAATTAATTGGTGTGTATTTTGTTGTAGTTCATTTGTCATTTTTCTTTAACAGTTTGCCTTTGAGAACCTCTTGTGTTATCAAACTTCCTAGAGATAATGTTTCCTGGTGTGATGAGGTTTCCAGACATTTGATCAATTATTATTGCGGTATATCAGTGAGTTTGTTTCTGGATGAGATTAACATTTGAATTGGTAGACTGAGTAAAGCAGATTGCCCTCCCTGATGTAAGTGGGCCTCACGCAACAAACTGAAGACATCATGAGTAGAATAAAAAAGCTGAGTAAGAGGGAATTCTGCCTACCTGACTGCTTTGAGCTGAAGCATCAGAGTTTTTTGGCCTTTGGGCTTGTGGTAAAACATTGCCTGTTGGGTTTTGAGCTTGCTGGCTCTTGAGTTGAAACTTATACCATAAGCTTTCTTGGCTCTCAGGGCTTCAAACTAGGACGAGAATTGCACATGGGCTCTCTTGGGTCTCCAGCTTGCCAACTGCAGATCTTGGGACTTACCCTCCATAATCATGGGAACCAATTCATATGTGTATGTGTGTGTGTGTGTGTGTGTGTGTGTGTGTATGTGTCTGTAGATTAGACATAGATATATAGAGAGATAGATATATAAATATGTGCTCCATAATCATGGGAACCAATTCATATGTGTATGTGTGTGTGTGTGTGTGTGTGTGTGTGTATGTGTCTGTAGATTAGACGTAGATATATAGAGAGATAGATATATAAATATGTGTATATATATATAAATACACACACAAGGGTACTTCAAAAAGTTCATGGAAAAATGGAATTATAAGATGAGTCTTTCATAAAATTTTGAAGTACCCTTTTATATATACAGATAGATTGATAGATGATAGCTAGATAAGTAGAAGTTAATATAGATGTCGATAGAGGTAGATATGTAAATTTATATTTATATATATCTCCTGCTGGTTCTGTTTATTTGGAGAACCCTAACTAATAGAACTGGTATCTGGGTGAGGAGCCTGGACATGTCATCACTAGTAAGTCACTCATCTCTGGTGAGGTATAGTGTAATCATGAATAGAGTTGAATCTCCGTGCTATGGGGATCTTGTTGCAGTTAAGGTTGTTTTCTCATAGGTTATGGATTTACTTCACTATAAATCACAGATTACACCTACAGATGTACCACAGTAGAAAACATTCAAAGCTACTTTAATTACTTTTTCATCTATATTTAGATACATGAATATTATTATCAGACTTATGAATGAATTGTACATTGCAGTGATAATAAAGAGGACAGAAATAATTTTTCCTGTATAAATTTAAATGGTTGAATCAACTAGAATAAGAATATTGTTCCCAACGATAGCTTCTGGAAACCTTGTAAAGAACATTTTGAAAACATCAATTTGTGTGTAAATTTTGTTTTTTAGTTATCTCTGGTTTTATTATTTTTAAAAAATTTTACTATGAAAAATTTAATACATATACAATAAATCTGGCTACAGCAATCAATAACTCATGGCCAATCCTGTCTTCTTTGTCCCCCGTCCCCCCCCCCCACTTTCTGCCTTCTCCCTGAATTATTTTGAGTAAATCCCAGTATCATCACATTCATCTGTATATATTTCAGTACATGTCTCTAAAGGATAAGAACTCTTTTATAAAAGACATAACTGCAGTATATAATCACATTTTAAAAATTAGTAGTAATTCCTTAATATAATCAAACATCAAACATGTTTAAATTTCTCCAATTTTCTCCCCCTCCTTCTTTCTTTCTTACAATCGATTTGTTTACATCAGGACCCAAACAAGTCCTGCTTGCTGCATTGGTTGCTATGTCAGCTGTCCCTTAAGTTTCTTTTAATCTATAGGTTCCCCCTTCATCTAATTTTTTCCCCTTTACCCCATAAAGTTTCCCAAGGTCTGGATTTGCTGGCTCCATCCCAGTACTGCCATTTAACATGCTCCATCATCCCTTGTATTTCCTGACAATTGGTTGCTGGATCCTGAGGCTTGTTCTCACTCAGGTTAGATTTGGCTTCAGAGGTATATATTCTCACTACAGGAGACCCATTATATCTGATTGTCTGTCTGTAATGCTAGCAGACACTGATGATCATTTGCTAGATCCATTATTTCAATAGGGGTTTGCAAAATACCACATTCTAATTATTTTATTCCCTCTTTATTTACTAGCTGGGATACTTGAATAGAAAAATATGTTTTCTCCTCAGCTACTTATGGTTACCCTGAGGAGCAATTCATATAGGAAAGACAGGATAAATACTTAACTCTTCCCTTTTATTCGTTAGTTTTAGAAAAATGAATTATTTCCATATCATCTTCCAAAGAGAATGAGAGTTTGTTTACTTTTGTTTCACTGTCATTATGATTTTTTTGTGGTGATAAGATTTAGTTTCTTTCTCTCTTTCATTTGCATTCTTGTTCTACTAGTGGATTTTGTTCTTTCCTGTGTATTCATAGTAGTGATTATCATTTTTTCAGATTCCAGATGCAGGACTCCCTTGAGGATTTCCTGCAGGGCTGGTTGTGTGGTGGTGAAATCCTACTGTTTTTATTTGTCAGGAAAGTACAATATGTCTCCCTTATTTCTGAAGGATAGCCTTCGTGAGTATAGTATTCTTGGCTGGCAGTTTTTTTCTTTTAATATTTTGAATATATCATCCCATTTTCTTTCAGCCTGTAGATTCTGTTGAAAATTGTGCTGTTAGTCTTATAGGGGCTCCCTTATAGGTGACGATGCTTTTTTTTCTTCTTTTAAGATTCTCTCCTTGTCTTTGGGCTTTGCCAGTTTGACTATAATTTGTCTTGGAGAGGATGTTTTTGGGTTGAATCTGTTTGGGGATCTTTGAGCCTCTTGGATCTGAAGGTCCATGTCTCTCCCTATACCAGGGAAGATTTTTGCTACTATTTCATTGACTATGTTTTCAATACCTTTTCATTTCTCCTCCCCTTCTGGAGCACCCATGATTTAGATGTTTGTACATTTGAGGTTGTCTGTCTTCATTTTTAAAAATTCTCCTTTTTCCTATTTTTTTTTTGTCTGACTGGATTATTTCAAAAAGACTATATACAAGATCAGAAATTCTTTCTTCTGCTTGTTCTAGTCTTCTGCTTAAGCTCTCAGTTGTGTTTTTTTATTAGTGAGTCTTTCAGTTCCATGGGTTCTGCTGCATTCTTTTTTAAGGTATTCATCTCTTTGTAAATTTCCCCCTTCATATCCTGGATTTTTTTTTCTCATTTCACTATGTTGTCTGACTGAATCTTCTCATATCACAGTGAGTTTCCTTAAGATTGTTGCTTGGAAATACTTTTCAGTTATTTCAAGGGTTTCCTGCTCTATAGGGTCTGATATTTGAGAATTATCATATTCTTTTGGTTGTGGCATATTTTCCTGGCTTTTTGTATTTCTAGTATCTCTACGTTGATGTCTAGTCATCTGGTAGAGCAGTTGCTTCTTCTATTACTCTGGAGTGGGCTTGGATAAGAGAGACATCCTCTTCTTTTTCTGGTCTTCACTGGTGACTCTCCTTTTGTCAATGCAGCTGAGTGTCTGGAGGGCCACCTACATGGTGGCTTGGGATACTGCTGTGGCATCGAGCCACTTTTGTGACAGCTGTGACTGTGGCAGTGGCTGTGGTGGGCCACTTGTGTGGAAGTGGTGTTTTTGGAGTGTTCCTTCCCTGCTTCTGAGTTGGGAGGGGGGTCTGCCCTCAGCTCCTGCCTAGGACTCTGGGTGTGCTCCTTGACTGCTTTTGGATGGAGGGGGCTGCCTTCTGCTCCTGCCTAGGATGCCACATATGCTCCCTTCCTGCTTCTGGGCAGAGCTGTGCAATTCCTAATGTATGATATATTGTTTTGATGGTTTTCATTGCATTATCTTTATTAAAGTTTTTTCAAAGTTCCTGAAGTGGTTTAAATTATTTCATTTGATGGGTGAGAACATGGAAAGCAGCCATAATCTCTAAAATGCTGGTCCAATATATTATAACTGACTTAACATCCACATCATGGACTAAACTAGCCAGGGATTAATGATATCACTGCATTATAGCTCAAATGATGATACTATCAAGTAATGATTAAAGATATCACTTTCATATGATCTCAAATAATATGGTAGCTACTGACATGTCAATTGTCTTGTTATCCGAGTAGTAGGAGACTTTGATTTTTCTCTTGGAGCCATGTCCTCAACTATGCTCATTGTGGTTTGGTGAAAATCTCCATTTGTAGAAATGTAGAAAATCTCCATTTGGAAAATCTCCATTTGGACACTTTTCTAGCTGTCTCTTAAGCATATCTAATGTGTTTAGAATTATGGTGAGTACCTCAGGGTAATACTCAAACATAGAAAGATACAGTCCCTGCCTTGGGACATTTTCAGTTGGCTGTGAACCAGTACTAAGAGACACACATAGAAAAATGACCAACAGAGAAGGTTGGACTAACCCTTACTGGGTGATTACCATGTACAAGGTTCTGTTCTAAGGACTTTACATGAATTAGCCTACACACTACTCAAAATAGATCTATTTAGGAAGCCATTAATTCCTATGTGCTACAATCTCTTCGTGTATTTGTACATATATTCAAAAGCACAGGAAACCAAAAGAAAAATAGTTCAGATTCTAAAAGTAGTCTCAATTTAATAGGTTGGGAAGCCCTACTACAAACACGACAAAGGAATCAATGATTGCTTTAGATATAGTTAGAGAAGGCTTCTTAGAGATAATTGAACTTCATCTGGGCTTTCTAAAGCCTTGTACTAGGCCAGAAATGGAAAATATTTTGGCTTTGAACTCAAATCTATCATTGATATCTGTGATCCAACACTTTTTTGAAAGTGTTGAAACAATTAGATATCATAAAATAGTGGCATAACATTGGGGGTATATCTTCTCCTTGGATAGAAGCAGGAAGGGAGAAAGGCAGGAAGAAGAGGAGTAGGGAGTGTTAGATTATACTCTACCGGTATCCTACCATCTGGACCAAGCAGAGATACTCTAGGTAGGTCTTAAGCTTGAGTGTGCTCTTGGGTAGACAAACATAGAAAAAGGAAGCAATTCCTGAGGGTAGAGGTAGGTATTAAGAGGTGTTGTGTTACTGAACCATTAACTCTCTGTGACCTTGGGGAAGCAAGCTCTTTCACCTCTCAGAGCTGCAGCTTCCTCATCCTTATAATGGAGATAGGATATATTTAGTGGGTTTGCTGTACCAATCAAATAAGAAAGCAACTAATACAATGTCTGGCATGTAGTAGCTATTAAGTAAATATAGTTTTCTTCCTCTCACTCCCTCAGATGCATTCCATTCCTACTTTACTTTTATTTGTACTAGCGCAATAGGAAATAGCCTAGAAAGAAGCATTCTGACTTTCACATCAAAGACTCTGGAGTGGGAAAGAAAGATTTCACTGTGTGAACCAGATCAGATATTAACTATATTCAACCCGTCTTCACTGAGTATTCACCAAATGCCATCACTTTGCTAGGAAGGTTTTATTTATCATCCCTAGCATGTTATTTATATATCCCTTTTTCTTCTATTTGAAGTAGTTCTGGCATAATCATCCCCATCCCCATGACTTTACCTCAGAGTCTGTGAGAGGATGCTCCCAACCTCTAAAGTACCTTCCATGTGAGCACAGATTCAGTAACGTGTATGTTATTATAGCTGTTGTGACCAGAGGTACTTGTGCCTGAAGGTATTCAAGTAGATAACCCTTTTCTTAACATCTGCTGCCTAAGAAAATTTTGTTTTAAATATAAGTAAACCTTGATTTCTTTATTTAAAAGGCAAAATGACCATCCAAAAGAGATGCTTCTTGGGATTCTGCAGCCTATTTACCAAGTAAACCTTTCTTAGGTTTTGTAAAATATAAACATTTTCTCTCTGTGTTTGAGCCTTGTGCATTGCCCTTTGCTGGAGATATTTCCCCAGCAAATTGCTATGGTTGATCTCTCAAGCCAGAGAGAAGAAAAAGGTTTTATAATGAAAATGCTGACAGGTTCTTATCTACAACAGTATGAGTGGGGATGCTATGATCTCATTTATTGTAGAAACCGGATGCCTGTTTTGGCTGAAGGGAGAGCAGGCATGCTACAGAGCTCTCGGGTTTTGAATTTTTATCTTGAAAAGTTTGCAAGGAAAAAAAATAGCTGTAGGGAAATAGGAAACCAGGACTATGCAAACTGTACCTTTGTTCTTCCAGTAAAATGGTAAATTAAATTTAAATAAGGATCTCAGATGAAGGTGGTCATAGGGCTTAAGGGGCTAGAAATGGATAGTTTGTTTGCTTGCTGAGTACAGGATTTACCTCTTTGTAATGGCTTTATATTCCTATTTAGAAATTACCCCCAATCTTAATCTTATTCATCTTTTAAGATAATGTTTATTATTATTATACAGACAGCATTCTGAAACTAGCTATCTTTTGTTCCTCAACACAACAGCTCTATGAGGTAGATATAGCAAGGGCAGACATAGAGCTGAATGACTTCAGGGTATTTGTCTCTTCTTTTCTCTGGTTTCTAAGCTCTTATAGGCAGCTTAGAAAAACAATGTCTATTGTGCTTCTGGAATGGGTAGAAATGAGAGGGTGTAGTCACTGCAGACTTTCTTTTTGTTCTTTTATGTCCCTCTTTAGGAGTCCAGAATCTGGATATTACCTTCCTACTTCCAGTCAAATAAGTTTCATGTATATCTCCATTATCAGTCATTTATCCTGTTAGTGTCAAACCAAGAAACTCAACAAGAATGTACATGTGCCAAAAGCCCTACTACTTCTACAGAGATCTGTGGACCCAAATATATCTTTGACTGAAAAAATGAAAATATTTATCGATGTGTAAAGATGGTCTAGGTAGTAGATGTTCTGGGTTCTAGGAAAGCAGAGAAAAATCATTTATAAAATTGATCTCAGATCAACCAGCTTTCTACTAACAACCAAAGCCTAGGTGTTTGCGTGTTAAGCTGCATTTGGTAGTCCTGGATAATTTTTGTATGTTGCCGGACCCTCATGCACATTTTTTTTTTCATTTATATGGATTCGGAAAGAGAACTTCTAAATTTTCTGACCAGAAAAGACAACCTGAAATGTGTTATTTTTCCCTAGCACAGCTAGGAGTTCTGCAGTTTTCAATGAGCATTTGGCACTGGTGTGTCAGTCTTCTTTATACACATCTTTAGAGAAGAGATCTATCTGAAAACCCTAGACTTCCTTTGACGGTCGTTTGATTAATTTTTCCTCTTTACACTTAATTAATATGTTTTATTTTACTCAGTTTATCTCTGAAATAGTTTAGAAAAACTATGTAGCAACTTCAATTCCAAGGTAACAGAATTTTTAGCAAATTACCAGATAATGAATGGACTTAAATAGATTTACAGAAGTTCAACTTTCTTTTTCTTTCTTTCTTTCTTCCTTTCTTCCTTTCTTCCTTTCCTTCCTTCCTTCCTTCCTTCCTTCCTTCCTTCCTTCCTTCCTTCCTTCTCTCTCTCTCTTTCTTTCTCTTCCTCTCTTTCTCTCTCCCACCTCTTTTTCTTTCTTCTTTCTTTCATTCCTCCCTCCCTCCTTTCTTTCTTTCTTTCTCTCTTTCCTTTTCTTTCTTTTTTTTTCCCTAGTTACATACAAGATTACTTCCTTACTTTCTGTTTAAAGAAGCACATTTGCCAAAATGAGTTTTGTCCGTTCCATAATATTTATGTTAAGGACTTAATGTGTGCCACGTAGTTGATGGTGCTTTTGAAGATCCTCATTACCTATAACAGACTTGGTTCCTTTTAATCTAATTTTATGTTAAATTGTGGTGAATCTAACAAGTTGTTTTAATATGCCATTCAGAAAATATTAGCAAGATGGTTCACATGGTGTAGCTAACAGTTGTTTACTGAACAGTTTGAAGTCCTTCCCCTGCATACAATCTGGTGGTTCAGAGCCCCCAAGGCACTCTGTGTAGCTGCTCTTGGTTCTGAATCATCGATCACCTCGTAGTGTTATTTAATTCTTGCATATAAACATTCTATTTGCCAGCAAGAACATTATTAGTTTATTTAGCAAATAGAGCAAGTTTATCACTTTCTACACTTGCCCAGTGCCTTACAATGGTATGGGCTCTTTCCAAGGAGGAAGGAAATCAAAGAAATTTTAGTAATATGTCTGCTTATCCTCCAGGACTCAATTTGTGTCATTTCCTCATGGGAAACATCCCTGACCACCATATCCCCTTTGCTTCTTTAGAGTCAGGGACTTCCATTGAGCTGAATTGTCACAAGGCTGGAAATACCATGAAGTGTGAGAGTCTAGAACTTAACACCTAGCTGCTAGTATAGGGCTTGCAGCATACTGAGTTCTCAATATATTATGTTTTTTTTTTTTTTTTTTTTTTTTTTTTTTTTTTTTTTTCGGGTTTGGGCTCTGTGTTGGGTGAGATAGAGTGTGTGTGTGTGTGTGTGTGTGTGTGTGTGTGTGTGTGTGTGT
>NW_007726516.1:664785-666228 GCF_000696425.1 Galeopterus variegatus
GTCCGTATGTGGGATCCGAACCCTCGGGCGGGAGCGCCGCCGTGCTTCCCAAGCGGCGCACTATCCAGTGCGCCACTGGGCCGGCCCTCAATATATTATGTTTGTTGAGTAAATGCTTTATGTAATCTTTATGTTTAATTATTTAGGCAACTGAGACCTAGTATTAATTTCAAAGAAAGACCTGTCCTACTTTTGTTAAAGCTTCTCATGTCTCCCCCATAATGACATCCATCATACATTATTTTAAGGATATTTTTAGGTGCATATAATTTATATGGAACTTCACTTCTTGAGAACAGAGGGAAAAATTAGGTTTTTGATAAATGTTTATTGAATGAACATATAAATGAATTATTCAGTTCCCAGGAGGGAGACCTAGAAGATGGTTGATAAGTACTTGGTAAGGGAATGAATGAATATAGGAATGACTGTAAACATAAATCCCATAGTAACCTGTATTTTGTAGGTTAGTTAAATTCATCTTAAAACAATTTTTAGTTTCTTAACAGCTGGAAGGGATTTGTTTTGCTTTTATTGTTTATAGACTGACACCAGCTTTCATCTCTGACAGCATCAGGATCCAGGTATTGCCCAATGTTATTAATAGAATGGGGTGATTTGTAGTAAGGCTGTTAAAAAGAGTTAGTCATGAACTTCATAGGATGTGGCCTGGCTCTAGTGCTACCACAGGAATCTGGCAACCTTGGTGCTGCTCTTTCCTGGGTTTGCTATAGGTATGTAGCTGTAAAATGGTCTGAGGAAAGGAGATCTCTGGAAAAATTCCCCTAAGTGTGGTGGGCATCTCAGCACCACCATGTTCTCCATCCCAACTAAACTAGAATTACCAGTCCCTATGTAAGCTCTTCTGAATTAAGTCCAATTCAAGCTCGTTTATTTTCCATTTGTTAGTTAAACTACTCTGAATGCTTCATTCCTTTTAAGAAATTTTTCTGGCCAACTAGACAGAACTGCTAAAGACTGTTGCTAAGAGCAACCAGTTAAAAAGTTCTTAAATTAACTAACAAGCCACCTCAAATTGTTTCTAGAAATGAGTGTGTGCATGTGTGTGCATGTTCACATGCCTATTTAAATAGTAAGTGTATATATAAATGAATAAACTAGTCATTACCTATAGATTCAGGTTAAAATAGGCCTCCTGTCTAGAAGAATAAACCAAGAAGAAGGAAATGAGAGTACTTTGTGAAAGTAAGAAAATCGATCAATGAATTACTTAGGAAGAGCTCTGGTCAATAGTGTTTAAGCTGCTTGAATATCAAAATGCACCATATCTTTAAATCATTATATTGGTATGAATTATGGGCTACATGTAGAAAATCTAGGTTGTAAATTTCATGAGGGCCAGAGCTCATTCTAATTTATGTATTACTCTACCCCTAATTCTTTTTTTTTTTTTTTTTTTTTTTTTTTTTTTTTTTTTTTTCC